>NW_017307643.1:268943-290202 GCF_000935625.1 Nanorana parkeri
TCTCTAAATTGATGACCTGTGGGGGCTTTTAAAGCGTCTTCTATGGACTTTTTGGGGTACTGGGGTTTTTCGCCGTTTTACGGATGCACGCAATTTGTAACCTGGGCATGTTGGGTATCGTTTTACTCGTTGTAACCTCATCTTTTATATTTCATTAAAAAAATTGGTATTTTGTTGTGTTTTGGGGCATTTAATTAAATTTTTCACTAAATATTGGGGTTTAATAAGGAGTTGCGCTAATATTGCGCAACATAAAAATTTGCAACTACCACCATTTTATTCTATAGGGTCTTGGCATTCAGAAAATATATAATGTTGGGGGGTTTTAAGTAATTTTCAGGCCTAAAATGTGGAATATAACACGTGTACAAAAAATGAAAAAAAGGCCTCAGTCATGAAGGGGTTAATGCAGCACATTGTGCGGTGCACTTTCTTTAGCCCACAGGAAACCACCCCTATAATGAAAGGGCCAGTTTGTTGTGTCTGCCTCCCAGGCCAAATGTTCCTGGTCCTCCCCTAAACCAGATCATACTTGCAGGTTATTAAGAACCTCACTGCATCTCTTTAAATCAACAATTCACAGCAGCTTTTGCAACCGTTGCATATTAAATGTAATGTGAGTCATTGGCAATTTAAAGTTAGGCTTTTTAATGCCTGCAAACACAGAATGTAATACACAATGCTCATAACTGAGCACAATTATTCTAAAGGTTTAGAAGTCCCTTGATAATAATACTTGTTTATTTTAATCATGAGACTAATAACATTGAGCTTTGCCGCACAAAAATATGAAGCAAATATTTCTGTAGTCTTATTTTTTATTTGTGTGTTACTATATTGAGAATGATAACAATTCATTATTTTCTACTCTTAAGGGGATTTTGCGACATCAGTTAAAATTTTACCCCTCTAACTAATAGGCCGAGCTTTCCTCCCCACACAGCCGTCTCACCCTCCTGTGACAGCTGATCCAGGATGGAAAGCGATATACAAACACTCAGTGATCAGTGAATGTTTGTAAATAACTGGACATAGTATGAGTTACTATGTACCAGTTATGAATGAATAGGAAGTGATCTACATCGCTTCTTGTTCATTCATGATTGTGGACATAGTAACTCATACTATATCCACAGTTTATGAATGAACAGGAACACTCAGTATAGAGGCTTCCTAATCATTTATAACAGGGGATGCAGAAAAAGAGATTGAGGACTCCATGTCCTCAATCTCTTTTTCTATTTTAAAAGAGAAATATCAGGAGTCTGTTTAAACCCTTGATATTTCACCAAAGCCCCCTGCAGTAAAGTTAAAAAATAAAAATATTTATTAAAAATAAATAAATATTAAAATAAAATATACAATTTTTTAAAAGTTTAGAAAAAAAAATATTTAAAAAAATTAAAAGAGGTTAGAAAAAAGAAATATTTCCGTTTCAGTCTGACTTTTTTTTAGTTTCGGTTTCAAAATTTCATTTGGGTGCCCCTCTACCGTTTTCTGTCTTAGGAATGCGCTCTCTGTGTGCCTCCTTAATGAGCCCGGCGGCCGCATTGATATATGTGTTAAGACGACCGCAACTGCGGCCAACCTTAACTTCTACATCCATGCCACCAGCCGGTCTCATTAAGGACTCCTAAGAAGTCTCCGCCGGCACTCATTCTTCCTCTGCGGCAGCACTGACTGGGAGAATGTTACGTATAGGCGCAGAGAGCGCCTATACAACAAGAATAATTGTTGATTGTTAAGATGTGCATTTAGATTCGGATGAACTGCCAAATCAATGAATTTCTGTCATTTCGTCAGTTCATCCGAATCCGAAGTACTATATACCTGAAAGACGTGCCAACACATTTTCTTTTTCGGAGGCAGCGATCTTGAAACAGCATAATAATTCATGTTGTCCAAAACTTTATGCTGTAAACTTTTGTTATCATCTTACTTTTCATGAATACAGAATATTAAAACCATCCAGTTCATCAGAGTACTGGAAATGTTCGTTGGAAATATCGGCTATGCTGACTTAAAGTGGAACTAAATTACAGCTATCACCATAATGTATATTATGGCACAGAGGTACCATGGTTCATTTGCAATGGTTAGATATTTATATAAGTGGCTCTGGCTTTTGATCAGATATATACACTGAGTGGCCAGATTATTATGACCACCCCATCAGTACTTCGTTGGGCCACCTTTTGCCTTCAATACTGCACGTCCCTTGTAGTTCAACCAGCAACATTTCCTCATGACTCCAATTGTATTATGTCCCATTATGTTTCAAAGTGTATACAGATTGAATGTAAGAGTCATGCACTAGAAACAAAGAAGACAAGTGATAATGCAAGGCTGTACCTGAAACGTCTCTATGTAATTAAATAATATCATCTCTATGTAATAAAATTATATAAGTATTATTTGGTAAAAAGACTTTAAGACAGGGTCTTGCTGTTAGCCTGTCCCTTGTCATGTTTTTCATGATGCTCTGTTCACACTACTAAGGTTTACTGGGGGTTTTCCTACACATGGTAGTGCAAAGTGTATTGTACACTGTGCCAAGTACTCACTGCTCACACTGTATTATATGTCAGAATGCTAGTCAAGTCTGACCGGCAGGCACCAGGGCATATTATTCCCAGTATTTAATGAGAAGTATCCTAGAAGGATGAATTAGTCATTTGTGACCCTGCGTTTTCTTGCTGGAAGGTGTGAATGTGACTTTATCTGTTGCTATGGCAAGGAGATGGAGTATGCTGACTGTGAGTGGGAACTTGGCTATCAAGCCTTCACAGAGCAAAATCTTTGCTTGTAGAACTTTGTCTTACTATTTGTGTTACTGCTTATCCCCAGTTCAGCCCCCACAACAGTAATTGAGTCAGTCTATATTACTAGATTTAGATTTTATTTCACTTAATATTTGCTCACTGTAGAGCCATATATATTTGCAGGGAAGATTGCCATGTTATAGCAATCATTTGCATCAAGCTGGCTTAGGAACGTGTAGGAGCATGAAATTCCCTTTTAACACTTTAACTACCAGCAACATACATACTACAAGGCTGTACCCTCTATTGCAAAAGAGGTCATTAGCTTTTCAGAATTTTAGTCTATGACCGATGCTTCTCCTGCCCCCAGGATACCTCACCTTCAGTGCCACATCTCCATTCGTAAAGGAAGAGCCCACCTTTTAGAAAAAATAATAAATGCACACTTTTTCATATAAGAAAAAAAAAATTGAATTTATTATTTTTTGCATTGTAGCCAGTAAAGCATTGCAACTGCATTAGTGGATGTGTAGCAGATGGAATGCAATGCTCTGTATCCTTCATCCATGTCTGTACCTCTATACGGACATCCAGTAACATGGACAGGAGGAAGAATGAATAGACTACAAGTTTATTGATGTCACCACACTTGTATTCCATTGAGAACCAAAAGTCCTTCTTCTGTCAAATTATTTGAGAATGGATAACACGGATGTGTGGGCAAAGCCGAATTCAAAGCATACAACAGTCGACGGGGAGAGAAACTCCACAAATCAGGTAAATGGGGGGGGGGATTTGAATGTTACCCTGTTTCATGTTACGCCCTGAATATGGCTGTAATATGAAACATTGTCAGAAAATTAAACTTAGCCTTTAACCAGCCAATCTTCTTACCAGCTAGAAAGATTAGGAAGGAGTGCGGGAGACCAGTATTGCTTCTGCTGTGGATTCCGGAGCACTTCTATGTTCATTACCTATATGGTGTTGAATTCCCTGACAGGAGAAAACTTGGGACTCTGTTTCCCTAATCTCATTCTGCATGAAAGGCTTGCATTTCACTGCTTATGTCTTCATAAAGTGGTAAGGTCACCACTTTTGCATGCTGTCACACAGGAGGCTTATAATCCCTTTGTAAAAGTAGTACATTTAAATAAGAAAATTAAAAAATCAATCAAAACCATGGATACACAGGGCACGCCTACATATTTAAAATGCACAAATTAGGATGCACAGATACCTGTTTTATTGCACTTGCTTGCATCAGTTAAAACAAGCTAATTAGGAATCCAAAGGACAACTTTCCTCAGGGTTGGATTTACTTTTTTTTTTTTAAATATTAAATTTGTATTAATTTTATAAAGACCATTACAAATTTTTGACATACTGTATTAGATGATTGTACATCCAGGTACAGCTTAGTGAATCAGACATTAATATTATAAAATTATTTGCCCATGTACCTTCTATCTATCTATTAAATTGTAACCAAGAATAAGAAGAGGAAAGAGAAGGAAGAAAAGAAGGGAAATACATACAAATAAATGAAGATAAAAAAAAACCAAAAAAACAAAGGGGGGAAAGACCAGGTATGGGGGAAATCCGGCAGCCCTTTGAGATTCTTCGTTATGATGTTTTACTGAAGCAAATTAAGAAAGCCTTATGTGCTATCCCAACCCCTATAACAATTTCAGTTAATCAACCATTTGTATTGGTATGTTTCCATTCTATCCTCAGGGGGGTACTGCCAATACGCATGTAAGGGGTCCGACCAGTCTTAGGGGCCTTACATGAGCATCGGCCACCGGTGACAAGGGAGCAGTGCCGGTGTACAATCAGCCGCTGGAGGGCTGAAAAATCGGAACACAGACCCAGCAGGCTGCAGACAAACGGCCTGCGATAGAAGATCAGAGTGATAGAGCTCTGTCCAGTGTGACGTCAGGGCCGCCCCTCCCCCGCCCTCTCCTGTGTTGAATGGGTCATCCCATTCAACACAGTGCCTCAATCATATACTGCTCTGTACACTATACATGAAACACACATAACATTATTAGAAAAGATTATCAACCACTATTTCTATATCTAACAGCACTCACAAATGCAGCATTTATGCCGCATAATCCTGTCCACAGACATTTCATTTTACACAACTATACTACACAATTTTATTTAGGAATAAAAAATGCTTCACTTGTAACTTTATTACTCTCTCTGCAACATCCACCCCCTTAAAAAAAAACCCAGCACAATAGGACCATTTACCCATCATGATGCCACAGCGCATTCCATACCCACTAAACCACGTTCACAGAAAATACATTTTCAACGTTCACACCATCCACCTACCTTCATCTCCCATGACGTGAACACACTTCACACACTTGGACCCTCCCCATGCTACCACAATGTAACTGAGTTCCAGTGAGGTGCAATTGCATGCACTTTTTTCTAATTGCACAACACCAATGCACTGCCCTCCTGTCACCCCACACGGCCCTCCGCACTGCCCTCCTGTCACCCCGCACAGCCCTTCTGTCACCACGCACAGCCCTCCTGACACCCCGCAGAGCCCTCCGCACTGCCCACCTGACACCCCGCACAGCCCTCCGCACTGCCCTCCTGTCACCCCGCACAGCCCTTCTGTCACCACGCACAGCCCTCCTGACACCCCGCAGAGCCCTCCGCACTGCCCACCTGACACCCCGCACAGCCCTCCGCACAGCACTCCTGACACCCTGCACAGCCTCCACACAGAGACCCCGCACAGCCCTCCACACAGCCCTCCTGACACCCCGCACAGCCCTCCACATAGCCCTCCTGACACCCCGCACAGCCCTCCGCACTGACACCCCGCACAGCCCTCCACACAGCCCTGCTGACACTCCGCACAGCCCTCCACATAGCCCTCCTGACACCCCGCACAGCCTTCCTGACACCCTGCACAGCCCTCTGCACAGACCTCCGGACCCCCCACACAGCTCTCCTGAGACCACCCATAGACCCCCTGACATACTGCACAACCCTCCTGAGGCTACTGAGACCCTGCACATCCCTTCTGAGATCCTGCACATCCCTCCTGAGAACCCACACAGCCCTCCTGAGACCCTACGCAGTCCTCCTGAGACCCTGCACAACCCTCCTGAGGCTCCACAAAGCTCTAGAGACCCTGCACATCCCTTCTGAGACCCTGCACATCCCTTCTGAGACCCTGCACAGCCCTCCTGAGAACCTGCACAGTCCTCCAGAGACCGTGCGCAGCCCTACTGAGACCCTGTGCAGCCCTCCTGAGACCCTGTGCAGCCCTCTGCACAGACCCTCTACTGTAGACATCAGACTGTCACCCAAAGCAGCACAGAGTATGTAGTTTCGTATTATTCTGCATTGCTGTATGATTTATTGCTGTGATTTGTAGTCCTCTACAGCTGATGGTATAATAATAATAATAGCTTCAGCTATAGAGGACTACAAATTCCAGCAATAGTACATTATACAGAAATGCAGAATAATACTATTATTCAGCACTGCTGTATAATGTATTGCTGCGATTTGTAGTCTTCTATACCCGGTTGCCATTCAGCATTGTTGTACAATATATTGTCAGGATTTGTAGTCCTCTATAGCTGATGGCATTGTTCTGCATTGCTGTATAATGTATTGCTGAGATTTGGAGTCAGTGGTAGAACTACCACCACTGTCCTAAAATCATTGGTCTGTTTTCTCTTAGAAAAACTGTCACATGACACTAAGAAAAGGTATCGGTAATTGGTATCGGTGAGTACTTGAAGAAAAGTATTGGTGCTTGTACTTGGCCTGGAAAAAATGGTATTGGTGCATCCCTGCTACCGTCCATGCCTGTACCAAGGTACAGACATCTAGTATTGTGGACGGGAGGCAGAGTTAAAGGACTACCAGTGCAGTGATGTCATCACACTTGTATTCCTCTGAAACTACAAGCCCCTCTGCCACAATAGCAGACGAGGCTTGTAGTTCCTCCTTCCTGTAGATTGATGTTGTGGCTGTGCATGACTCCGCCCAACATTAAAAAAACAGCAGGTAAGTGGGGGGTTGCATTCTGACCATGTTTAATGTTACACCTCAAATATGGGCAATGTGGTCAGGGCCGGCGATAGTGTAAGGCTGCATAGCCAGCTGTCTGAGGGCACCGGGGGGGGGAAATTCTTGTACCAGCCCTGCAAGCGAGGAGGCGGCCAGGCCCCCACAGCGCAGAAGGAGGCCGGCCGTAGCAGCGCCGGGCCCTAGCATTACCTATGCAGGCATCTGAGCAAGCTGAGGCTCCATCGGCGCAGCTTTTCATCTGATCTCTGACCGCCGGAAGTGACATACAATGAGCCCTTCTTCAAAGTTTAACAAATTCTGCTGTTTTGCTAATACTCGCTCCATGGCTCGCGCCAACAATCACCCCACGTTCAAAGGGTGTTATATCGCGTTGTTTACCCATATCTTCAGAAAAAAATCACGTCTACTGTCGTGGTAAACAACCTGCTTCCCTATTTATAATGGTCTGGCCCTCTAGCAACTTCAGCGCTAAATTATAGCTAATTATAGCTAATTTGTCTACAAACGTCAGGTGGTCATAATAAACTGGCCACTCGGTGTATATATGTCAGAGCTATATATATGTATAATAATAACAGTGTGACTGGCTCAGCGTGGTCCTGGCCGTGCAGGACGGGGGTGGTGCGGTGGGCCCCCCAGCCTAAAGCCGTGTAAGGGGCCCAGAAATTTCTCAAGGCGGCCCTGTCTATCCTATATCCTCCGTGTATCCAGGGGAATTTTTAAAGTCATTCCATTGTTGCCAGGTAGTTTCAAATTGTTTAAAAGTGTCCCTCCGGGTGGTCTGGATATGGAGGAGTGAGGCCGCAGCTTGCCGGAGCTCTGCACAGCCTTTTCTCCCGGGACGTCTCAGCGGACTTTACGGTGCTCTCTCCCCCTCATGTCACAACCCAAACGGTCCCGCAGCACGTCCCCAACGTTACCTCCCCGGGATTTGCTCCACTACTTCGGGCACCCGCCGAATCAGCAGCAGGCCGCTCCGGAATCCAAAATGGCGCCCGGCCGTTACTCGGTGGTGAGTCAGCCTCCCCCAAAGAAGCAGCCAAAGCCGGCCCCAAACCCTGCATCCTCCCGGTCGGATCGAGAGATCTCTCCGATCCTGACACCTGATCCGTTACCCAATAACGCTACCCAGAGCCCGGGTCGCACTGCAACAGGTCATAATGAGGAGGCAGACAGTGACTACACGTGGCGATCCCTCCTCCCTAAACTCTCCACTAAGGCAGACCTGGACGATATGGCTGCCAAAATAGTGCAGGCATTGAGGACAGAAGTCCATGAAATCAAACAGCAAGTGGAGGCATTAGACAGCAAAGTGACTGCTGTAGAAACTGTTACTGATGATCTCCACTCGCAGGGTGTCAGAGATGGAAGCTGCAAACGCTGCCACGCAGCAAAAATTTATCACCTTACTTTTGAACCAGGATGACGCAGAGAATCGCAGTCGCCGTAACAATATCAGGTTGAAAGGCATTCCAGAGGCAACATCAGGCCCTGAACTGCGATCCACAGTTACAGCTATACTTAATATGTACCTAGACAAGCCTCCTGGTGACCCCATCGAACTTGACCGCGTGCATCGGGTACAATCGTTTCGCTCACCGGACTCTAACACACCCAGGGATGTGCTGTGCAGGGTCCACTTCTTCACAGTCAAGGAAGAGATCATGCGGAAGGCTTGGAACAACGGCCCGCTAGATTTTGATGGTGCCTCGATACAAGTGATGCCTGACTTGTCGCGACACACGCTGCGAATGCGCAGGTTATTAAAACCCCTGCTGGATGTGATACGAGCTGCAGGAGCTTCTTACCATTGGGGCCATCCGTTTCATCTCATCGTTCACCATCGGGATCACTCTTTTGCCCTCCACACACCTTGTCAACTGCCTGATCTGTTGCAGTGGTTAGATGAGGCGCCCATCGATCTTCCGAACTGGCTGGATTTCCCTACAGGCCCGGCAGATACCGCGCCTAGAGCCCAAAGGCAAGCTCGCCCTCCCAGAGGAAGACGCCGCTACCCACTTCGTTCATGTTCGGTGCCAGCACCTATCAGCCATGAAGCGTGAAGGCGGGAGCCATAGACAATCCACAGTTTTTTCTTTGTCGCAGGAACTCACCCTTTGTTGTTTGGCGGGTCGACAGCCCAGTGGACGGTGGTCCCGAGCTAGGCCGTGGCCGGGCTCTGTGTTCCTGACATCGCCCCTACAGTGGATCCAACCGACCTCCGCCTGCCAGACAAGGATGTCCGTGTGGAGATGGCGGTATACAGGATGCAGGTTATAGTAGTTGCTTGCAAAGTTCCCTTCTCCCTCCCCGCTCCCCCATTTTTGGATTGTTTGTTTTGTTTTATTGGTAGTTATGTATGATGGGGTCCCCGTCCGCTCCCATCATAATATAGTGCTCCTGTTCTTGTACCATGTTATACGCTGTTGTACATGTGGGAGAGACGCCTGTTATTCGAAGGTTTGGCCGGCATGGGACGGAGACCCTTTTGAAACCACTCGGTGACCCTTGGACGGAGTGACCCCCCGGGGAGTCCTACCCCAGTCCAACAGTCAGATTGCTTCGCCTGTGGAACCGAGTGGAACGGATCATAGGGCAGCGAACAAAGACCCATTGCAGTGCTATAGGCCCATTGCTCTGTTGAACGTGGACCCTAAATTATTTTCTAAAATCATTGCCAATAGGTTACTTCCGTTCATGCCGTTACTCATTCACCCAGATGAGGTTGGGTTTATCCCCTCCAGAGAGGCTAGGGACAACACCACCCGGGTCCTCAATGTCATCCACATAGCTAAAACTAGCCACCAACCTCTTCTCCTGCTCTCCACGGACGCCGAGAAAGCATTCGACAGGGTCAACTGGGGATTCATGATGGCGGTCCTGCGACACATTGGCTTGGGAGCTAATATGATCAAATGGATCTCGGCTCTATACTCTTCACCGTCTGCTGCGGTGAGGGTAAATGAAACGAGATCGACGGACTTTCCCCTGTCCAATGGTACTCGACAGGGATGCCCACTCTCGCCCTTGATTTTTGCCCTTTCCCTAGAACCCTTTCTGGGCACCATTAGGGCATCACAAACCCGGCCATACGGTCCCTTACTGATCCTCCGCTTGATTCATGGAGTGTCATGCAACTCAGACACTTCCTGAGGGCTATTCCGAATCCCCAGGCCCTAGACAGACCACTCACAGACTATGAACTGATGTGCAAGGAGACGGTACCCACGCGACATACGATCTCCATCATATACAAACTGCTCAGCTTGCCTGCCTCCACTGCAGTCCCACCGTTCTTGCGGACCTGGGAACGCGAACTGGGTCTCACCTTCACCGAACAACAAACACATACCATCATCACCATGTCATACAAATCATCCATGGCCAGCAAAGTTCAAGAAATGGGATATAAGATACTGTCCCGCTGGTACAGGGTCTCGTGGCTATTACACAACATGAATCCCTCCATTCCAGCTCAGTGTTGGAGATGTGGTTCTGATTCTGGTACAATGCGCCATATCTTTTGGTCCTGCCCAAGACTGAGACCCTTCTGGGAGCAGGTGTTGTCCGTTATCCAGGACCTGACCATGATGGATTTGAGGAATAACCCAACAGCGTGTCTTCTACACATGTCTGCCACCGCACTCACGAAATATCGGCAATCACTCACACGTCACCTCTTGGATGCAGCGAGAGCCTCCATCCCCCTGTTATGGAAACAAACAAATCCACCCTCCATCTCATTATGGCTCTCCAAAGTACGGGAGGTGTATCCCATGGAGGACTTGACAGCGTCCCTTAGGAACACTGAAGGAAGACTCTTGACAACCTGGGGACCCTGGATTTACTTCCAACACTTAACTAAATTTGCGGATCTCCTGGCAGGGGGACCCTGAGGCACTGAATCCTTTGGCCGTGCCTGCCTGCCTGGGAAGCGCCTTCTGAAAGGCTCCATTCAGCTAAGGGCCCCACCACCTAGAGGTCGGATGAGGTTAGACCCCCTAAGAAGGGAGCGCAGGGAGGCGATTCGGGACTCTATTCTTCCTCTATTTCTTCCCTTATGCTCTAGGACGCTGGTCCTCTGTTGCCTTTTCTGTTCTTCCTCTTCACTCATTTGCTACTTGCACCTGCAACCATGTCTAGGGAGAAGCTGAGTGTGTGCTCCTACTAGAATGGCTTCACAATAATGGTTCTAAGGGGCTCGTGATGCTCCCCCTGAGGTTATATATTGTTAATACTGACACATACCACAGCCGGCTAGATTGTAGATTAGTTTTATTTTTATCTCAAACTACACACATGCCAGAGGCTGTTAGACATCACAGTTGAAATGTTTTGACTGTTGTTATACAAATGGTCTTTGATCTGTTTGCCACTGACAGTGGAATTTCTCTGTACAATGCCTGACCCCAATGTGATCACATGTTGTTGTTTGTAACATATGTATCAATGCTCGTTGCTATAACTTTGTACTGTCGGATATGTCAGTTAATAAACGAATTTAAAAAAAAAAAAAGTGTCCCTCCGGATAGATGTCAATTCCTCCATCAATAGGTAATATTCTTCTCTATTGTACCACTCTCTCATAGTTGGGGTAGTATTTTTATTCCAATGTAGTGGTATCAGAATTTGGCAACGTTAAGCTAAGGGCGCAGCAACTATCTTTTATAGACCGAAGTCGGGAGGTCTGTAAGATGAAAAAGACATGCCATCGGGTCCAAGGGTAATGCAATTGTTGTAATCTCTTCAATCATTTCCACCACCCGGGACCAGAAAGGCTGAAGTTTAGGACAGGACCACCACATATGAACATAAGTTCCAATATTACCACAGTTTCTGCAACACAGCTCCGTCCTAGATGGGTACATTTTGTGTATACGTTCAGGTGTATAATACCATCGTGCTATAAAACGAAATGTTGTGGTGGTCACTAGGGTACTTATAGATGAGATTGCGTTAAGACTTAAGATTCTTTTTTTCTTTGAATCCATCCAGGTAGTCTCCAATTCCTGTTCCCACTGTTTCAGATACAATGGGAACAGATTGGGTTGCTGGTTTAATAGGATCTTATAGATTTGAGAGATACCGTGTCGCGGGGAGTCAGTGGAGAAGAATAGTTTTTCTAGCGGTGTGAGTTCAAATGTAGTGCGTAATGGTTTTGAAAGTGATAAAATAAAATGTGATAATTGCCTATGTCTCCATGTGTCAAAGGGATACGTTCCCCATCATGCTCGGAGATATGCTAAAGAATGTGGTTTGTGTCCATCACATACATGATAGAGCTTTAAAGTAACGTGATTCGTCCATTTAAGAAAACTTGTGTTGTGCATTCCTGTTGGGAAAAATAAGTGATCTGTCACTGGCATTATAGGAGAGTTATATTGCCCTATTAGCCGATAATATAGTGAGTTCCAAATTTTTAAAGTGTGACAGGTAAGTGGGGAGATATGGGGATGTAATTTCCAATATTCTTGGGGGATCCAACAAATGTTCGATACTATTTGACCAGCAAGCGCATTCTCCACCTCTACCCATCGTTTAGTTTCAATGTGAAAATCTAACATTCTATTAATTGCAACAGCCTGGTAATAATTCCAAAAATCTGGTAATGCTAAGCCTCCCTGATGTCTAGTCCTAATTAGGACTCCATGAGAGATCCTAGCAGGAGAACGTCTCCAAACGAAATGACTGATCAGGGACTTATGGGCTCGTAAATAAAAATTAGGTAGTGCAATCGGTACTGTTTAAAATATATATAATACCCGTGGTAATATCATCATCTTAATTACATTTATCTGGACCGTAAGAGAGATACATGGACGATGATTAAACCAAGTATTAAGATCCTTGTTAACTGCATTTAACAAGGTCATGTAATTAGCCGTAAATAGTTCTGTAGTTCTAGAAGTAAGTGATATGCCAAGATATTGCATTTTATAGTTTTGCCAACTAAAAGGCATTACTTATTTCAAAGCCGATACCATGTGCCCCGGGGTGGATATATTTAGAATTTTGGATTTAGAAAGATTAATTTTAATATTTGGTACCTGACTGAAGGATTCAAATTCTTGTATCTTGTATGAAGGCACAGTAAGCATGTGTCTATGGGTGGTAAAAAGGTGTTTTTCTATAGTTATTGGCCACCCATTTTTTTCCCATCACCAGTTGAAATATTATCATCTTATAATTCTTATAATTCTTGTTGCAGGTCAGGACCAGTAAAACAAGAAATATTTTAAGTAAAAGAGGTGTTTTCTGAAATAAGTTGTAGACATTTGATGTACTACATGCCCCACCCGCAAAGAAAACATACATACGTTGGGCATATGTAGTAGACCCTGCTCCACCGCCACAGCTGCCTTGCAGAATTTACCAGTAATTTACGGCTGTCATGTTGACTGGGATTTCTTTTGTATGACAGTCACAGATCTTGCATAATAGTGTCTGGTGTGTCAAGGAGAGTTATGTAATTATTATGGTTCATATGATGTCAGTTAAAACAACCTTGCAAGTTAACAAAACTCTGTTCCTGTTTCCTTTAGTTAACCCTATTGAAATTCTTCCTCCACTGTTCCCCTTAGCTTATTTATTATGTCCCTCCTTTTTTTCTTCATGGTTTCTTACCATTAATATTTAAAAATTTTTTAAATTTTCATTTGTTTGTTCCCTGCTTTTTTAAAGACACATTTCAAAACAAATTGCTAAATAAAATAAAAAAAACATTTATTTTATTTTAAAAAAATTGTGCCATGCTTTGTAATAGAAATATAATTTCAGTGTCAATATAAATGGAACAGATTATAGAATAAAATTTGCACTTTATATCTGCTGGAACACTAGTCAACACTGGTCAAACAAAAAAAGAAAATGTTTATGTTCTGTAGCATCTTTTGTCTATAGATTGCATAGAAAATAAAATAATCTTTGCAAGACATTATGAAAAGAGAAAGCCCTGTTTGTGCCCCCCCCCCCTCCTTCCCCCAAAAAACTATTTAAAAAAAAGTATAATATAGTCTCTCTATGTATTTATATATTCTTCTTATTTATGTTATGCTTGCTTAGGGGGGTGTTGTTATGCAAAGTCCCATCCTGAAAATGCAAGTTGCATCTTTTGTCTATAGCAGGGGTGCCCACAATCACAATTTTTTGTGTTAAGATCTACTTTTCAAATAACGAGCTACATGAGATCTACCAATGAAAAGAAAAACCTCCCTCGATCTCTCTCTCCTGGCTGTCTCTCCTCGCTCTCTCTCCTGGCTCTCTCTCCTTGCTCATTCTCCTGGCTGTCTCTCCTCTCTCTCCTGGCTGTCTCTCCTTGCACTCTGCCCTGGCTGTCTCTCCTTGCTCTCTCTCTTTTCTGGCTGTCTCTCCTCTCTCTCTTTCCTGGCTGTCTCTCCTTATCACCTTGCTGTATTTTGCAAACAGTGCAGTGCAACAGGCTGTGTAAACTAATATTCTTTGATGTAATACATAGCACTTCAACCACCAGTATCCACCAGAAAGGTGTCAGGGAGCTTGGCTCAGCAGACTCAGGCTAATAGGTAATCATGTGTGCACAGCTAAATAAATATACCAACATGGAATAAAGGGGCCACCATTCACAACCTTCGTGATCTACCAGCATCAGCTTTGAGAGCTACTGGTAGATCACGATCTACCTAAAGGGCACCCCTGGTCTATAGATTACATAGAAAATAAAATAATCTTTGCAAGACATTATTGGCAAGAGAAAGCCCTGTTTGTACAAAAAACTCTTGCAAAACAACAAAAAATGTATAATATATTTTCTGCATGTATTTATTCATGTTATACCTGGGGGAGGGGAAAGGGGGGTTATTGTTATGCTGCCTACAGACCCATGGGCACAAAGCCCCAGGGTCATATTAGGTGGTTCCTTTGTCCAGACCTACAACCGGTCCCTTGACTAGGTCTTCCTCCAGATTCCTGTTAAATAATGCTGTTTGGTTGCCTACCTGAGGGATTGTAATAATGTTTCACATGACTACTAGCATCTGGGTGAGTGCTAAGAACATGCTGTAGTTTTTATACACATTCTACACATGCCAACAGTGTCCAAGGTGCTGGAATTATCCTTTGCCTTTTGGCACATACAGTATGTAAAACTGAGAAGCTGGTAGTATTTTCTCTGTGTCAATGAAGTGTGCATCATGAGCCACTAAAGTTTGTAATCTCTGTGTCAATGATAAGTGTTTTCATTGTGCCGCTGAGACCTGATATACCTGAGCAAATGATAGTTATTTATTCTGTGCCAGACAAAGGTTATGCTCACTGTGTCAATGATTCATTATGCCACTGAGTGCTGTTTTCATTGACGCTGCTAATAACAGGTCATTTCTTACAGCTAATGATTGCTTTAATCACTGTGCTGTTGAGCGCTATATTCTTACTGTTTTTATCATCATCATATTAGAGATTGATGATCATTTCATCGCTATGTGTGTTCTCACGGTGCCTTTACTGTTTTATAATTTGTTGCAAAAGCGATATGTCCATCCTATTATAAAAACATCAAGGTAACAGCCAGTGAAACCAGTTCACAGGGCTTCTTACATCAGCATTCTGCACAGAAGGGAGCAGAAAGTATATGCAACACTAGTATTTAAAACACACCTATCATGAAAGTGGTACTGTATGTAGGCCGCAATTAGACGTATAAGCTGCAGAAAAATTTGGTTCGGATATTTTGTTATTTCAGAATTCAGGATTTGGATGCGAAATTCAATTCTGTTTGGGTTTCGGATTCATATGTAATGAAGCAGGAAGCTTGAGGAAGCAGAGCTGCAGTTGTCCCCCACATAGAGGTGGTAAGTGACACTGAGTTGGGAAGCAACACAGGAACCTTTCCATTGCTGCCCTGCTTTAAATTCTAAGACTGAGCATACAGGAACCTCAGTTGTCAAAAAGCCAACTTAAAGGTTTATGTGTCCAGCCTTTAAAGCCCTGAGAGAGACGGACCAAGAAAGTTAAGAGACATGCAGAAAACCACAGGACTGTGTTTTGTTGGAAATCTATAGGTATGCTTTGTTACCTTTACCCTCCTTTCCTCTATCTTCATTTATGTACTATTAAACTCTCTTAATATTTATTCAAAGTGACTGGTGCCCATCACTCTCACCACCCAATGACAAAAATGTGCCTGGGACATTTATTGTCAAGTAAGTAAGTAAGTAAGTCAGTCTGGGACATTCATAATATCACTACTGAGTAACATAAGAGCCATATTTCATCATGGAAAGGTATCTGGGGGATTTTCTGGGGGAAGGCGGCCATACATTTAAATGCTAGATGTACTTAAACTAAAGATATCCTTTGGCTTGTGCCTTAGTGGTTATCATTAGTGTTGCATTGAAACTAAAATATTTCTCCCTCTATAAATCTGCTTAAAGGACAGAGGTTGTGACCCTAATATTCTGTATGGCAAATTATATTTAATAACCAGGAACCGGTTTGCTTTATTTTTTTAAACACACATCAGCAACATTTCAGAAATGATTTTGACAAATTATACATTTTCAAAGGTGACATTTTTGCTGTCAGTTTACCTCTGACATTATGTAAAGTGAAATCTATTTGTAAAAGCTCTGACTCACAGCAAATTTAAAAAACATAAGCTCACCTTTCCCCTATACTTTTTTAAAGGCTGCATTTTCTGTGCTTCAATGTACACATCTATGTTTTAGGACACGGTGACATTCATATTGTATTCCACAGTTCAAGCTTTCTTTTCAGAACATTATGGATATATGACTGTGTACAACACAGAAAATGTCAATAATTTCCTTATTTTTCGCTGTAATTGTTCTGGTTTTTTCTGCATATTTTGGTGCAGTTTTTCAAAAAGTCCCTTTTGTACAACACAAAGTTCAGTAGTAAAAAGTTTAGGACTGATTCACTCCAGCTCCAGTGCGTTTCAGCACGACTCGCTGCTGGAACACACTGCAGCGCATCCCGTCTGGCTTCCTGCTTTCAGGGGCGGGAGGGGGCGTATTGATGTATTGAAGTCATAGGAACCACAGCCACACCCCCGGCTGTAGTGCGATCGCCCGCACCAGAACAAGTGGCACATCAGTGCCTGCGTTCCAGTCCAGTGCGATCTGAAAAAATGCTGCATGCACTATTCTTTCAGATCGCACTGGACCAGAATGAAGAGCAATCCTGTACCTCGCGTTCCGTTGCGGGTGATCGCACTGCGGGTGGGAGGTGTACCTGCAGTGCCATTGACATGAATGGCACCGCCACGTCCCCTGCCGCCCAGGCCTAGATGGGCTCCAGTGCGTTCCAGCAGAGAATCGTGCTGGAATGCACCAGACTGGTGTGACAGGGCCCTTAGGCTTTAAAGCAAGCCTGTCACAAGCCCTGTGCAATTCATACTAATTATAAGATGATAACTGCAGAGGTTGCCATAAGTCAAAGTGTAAAAATTGGTAGATCCGTAGGTAAGGGCAGCTGTTTTATACTAATCCTGACTGATTTCTGCCTTTCGGGGTTATTCACAAAAGGGTGAAGAGTTTGGAGAAGGCAGGAGAAGTGAACAATCTAGGACAACATAGCTGAACTGGAAAGTGAGCTGAATTGGAGAATTTTTCTAAATCAGTTATTTTGGCCTAGATTGTTCACTTCTGCTGCCTTCTCCAAACTCTTCACCCTTTTGTGAATAACCCTGTTTGTTTTGTAATGTTAGAGCCATGAAATAAAAAATAGGAAAGTGGCTCCATGGGATTGGCACATCTCTCAATAAGGGCGCCCTCCATACTTATGTGTTTTCCGTAAAGCCAAACTCCGGCCTTACATTATTTCCCTACACTTACATCACATGTCTGCTGCTTTGAAACTGAATACTGTAAATTTCCATCTCCACAATAAAACCCATTGAAGCTGCAGCAGCTATCACGAGCACACCTTCATCTCCTTTTTGAATGGCCTACATCATTCATCAATCACACTTCCCCATTATTGGTGCTATCGTTGGCCCCCCTCATACAGCTATTGGCTTTCTCTGCCAACAATCATTTTGTTACTGAGCTTTATGTGAAAGAACATGTGAATCCCTTTAGACATGTCTTCAACCAATCAACTAAGTGCACCCCCAAAGTCTGCAGCACTCAGTGGCCAGCAGGGAGAAGCAGGCACTTCTATAGGAAAACATTGATGTGGTTTTTGTTATAATTCTTTAGATAAAGATTGGAGACAGAAAGCTGTGATGTTTACAGGAGCCTGCCAGCCTTTCCCACCAGACTCAGAGCAAAGAGCAGAAGACAGATACAGTGATGATATCAGTGGGTCTCAAAATGGGTATTTCTTCAGCAAGTTACATCCTTGCTCACTAGGTTAATGGACACGGAGATTTTAGATGAGCCTGTTCACTTATTGCTGGGTCTCCCTATTCCTCATATGTCAAAACTTCCATGAGATTAATCAATCACATACTTACAGCCACCAGGTTCTTAATTGCCTTGAAGTGGTGACAATCTATCCCACCTTCTTATCTCAAACTACTGAAACGTATACACATATCTTGTTCACAACTTTGAATACCTTGCAGCAAGGTTGAACAATACTATGGGGAGATTTGATAGGACATGGCTTCCCTGGAAGCTCTTGGAGCTCTCTGCCCTGAATCCCCATGGAGCCCCCTGGATCTGGTGGGACAGTGTACACTTGGGTGTGAGACACCATTCTCCTTTCATACTTCCTACCTTTTTCTTTTTCTCGCTGTCTTATTTTTCATGATATTACTTAATGATTGCTCAGTGATCTATTAGTTAATGTGTATTTATATTATACACATTATGCTATTGTTAACTCATACACCAACATAAGTGGTGTATCCACATTGGATATGTTTTTCCCGCTGATAATTGTCTTGTTGTTATCCTCATCCTTATATGTTTGTTTCTGTCATATCATTTTTGAAAATAATAAACAGAAAGTGATAAAAAACAGGTATTTTTTTAAAAGCAAAAATATTTGATGGCAAAATGTTAATTGTTTCATTTGGAATAACCCAAAATATAGAGTTTCGGCTCATAACTCGAAGTTTCGACCCCCCTCTAGAACTCCCTTGTTCTAGAGGGGGTCTGGGTGTCCCTAACTTGATGAAATATTACAGGTGAAACTCGAATAATTAGAATATCATGCAATTTCATTTATTTCACTAATGCAACTTAAAAGGTGAAACTAATATATGAGATAGACTCATTACATGCAAAGCAAGATAATTCAAGCCGTGATTTGTCATAATTGTGATGATTATGGCTTACAGCTCATGAAAACCCAGAGAACCCCAAATCCACAACCTCAAAAAAGTAGATTATTACATGCAATCAATAAAACAAGGATTGTACATAGAACAATATCGGACCTCTGAAAAGTACAAGCATGCATATGTACTCAATACTTGGTTTGGGCCCCTTTTGCAGCACTTACTGCAATTACTTTTGCATGAT
This sequence comes from Nanorana parkeri, assembly GCF_000935625.1. NCBI lineage: Eukaryota > Metazoa > Chordata > Amphibia > Anura > Dicroglossidae > Nanorana > Nanorana parkeri. The sequence goes on from NW_017307643.1 coordinate 288,247, forward strand.
ATTCTAATTATTCGAGTTTCACCTGTATGTGGCTGCTCCACAGAGTCAGTTGACTATATACCATGCCATCTTCGAGGTGCCCCTATGGTTAAATGTAGCTGGACCACCTTAGGATAGACTTACTAAGGTTGCCCCCCTTACTTACTAAGGTTGCCCCCCGAAAGATAGGTCTCAAAACCCAGTTACGGTCTTCTGCCTGAAATTGTGGGACTCTATTAAATATTTGAGAACCTTATTGTCTCCTCATCGTTTCTATATAGCCTCCTCCTTTACTCCGGGCATGGACTCTTTTCACAGATGACGTCCCAAATCCTGTAGGACTCCTTACCGGAAATCCCAAGAAAGTTAGATGGGTGCTCGAAATGACAGTGGATGGCGCTGCACACAGTAACAACTTGTCACCAGCACGACGAAAACACATGGGTCAGTGCAAATCCATTTAATGAAATGTCACTCGGAAATTCACAGATGGTCTCAACTACACCTTACTACACCTTACTACGTTTTTCCAGTTCTTTTCTTTAGCTGGTTCCAAACCTTTTGATTATTTTTGGGACAAGTATGGGTTTCAGCTGAGAGGTTCCAATATCTTAAAATCCGGGTCTATATCTGATCAGTAGCCAAACCAACTGGATCGGGGCCTATAAAAAGCCCATTAGAACTTTGATGCCAAGATGACTCTCACAGTCCTGAAATCATCTCTACGCTTTATTCACACCTTCTCAACCCACCCTCAAACACCTCCTGACTTATGTTGCTAAATGGGAAGCTGATCTGAGGGGATGCGGACACATATTTGGTACACTGCAAAATCGTGTTCTAAAAATGTTCTCGCATTTGAAATCAATTATAAAGTAATCTCTAGGTGGTTCATGGTGAGGGTAGCAAAGATCTTCCCAGGTTCTTCCTCCTTTATCTTTTGAGGGGTAGTTGGAGCCAGGTGCCTATATCCACATTTGATGGCACTGCCCAGTAGTCAGAGCTGTATGGTCACTTTTTACCTCCTAATCCAGGTGAAGCACTTCTCAACTGGAAGCCTAACATTATATCTAGCCACCATTTTAAACTAATTACCTTTATTTTTACAGCCACAAAACAAACTATAGTGAAGTCATGGAAAGCTGAGTGCCTGAATTTTGCTGAATTGAGCCATGGAATTTGAGAAAATGACTTCTACCGTGCTGGACTGCAAATCTGCATTTAACAAGGCAGTGTAAGGTTCCACTGCCGTTTTTTTCTTGGGTGCCCCCTTGTTCCCTCTATTCCTTCTTCCTGCCCCCTCTACCTTTTACCTTTGCTCTTTGCTCTATTCTTTTTCTTATATTCTCTATTTTCCAAAACTTTGCTTTGCCTTTCTGTCTTTCAGCACTTTGTCTGTTTTCCCTTTTTGGAGCAGTTTTCCCCATTAGTGTGTGTTGCTTCAGTGCTCATCGATATGCTGGTGGTTTAGCTCATATCTTAATTTCCAAAGGTCCTCTACAGAAAGTTTAATGTTAACTTATGGCATAAATATACAGTTATCCTTAAGCATAGTATGGTCAGGCGTTGTAGGGGATGTTTCTGGCTATTCTATGGATACAGCTCATGGTGCTTCATTTATTTGTCTTACCACAGGCACAGATTTGTATTGCATCTACCTGATTTACCTACCTCATGGAGCACTATTGCTTGCATGTATGTTTCCCTGTTTATAGACACGTGGAGGCTCAAAACATTAATTTGTTTTATTTCGGTTCGATTAAAAAAAAATATATTTTCGGATTTCAGATCCGAAATTCGATTTTTTTGTTGTTGTTTTTGGTTTTGATCAACTCAAACTTTTTATTTTTCGGCTTGGATTGATCAGAATTGTTCGTTTTCGTTTCGGAACAATTCTGATGGTGTTCTTTAATTAGAAATGTACTTGATTCATTTTTTTTTTTGGGGGGGGGGGGGGTTTTTTTTAATTTTTTTACT
>NW_017307643.1:290417-298369 GCF_000935625.1 Nanorana parkeri
TGTACTGGTCTTCTTAGTCTGTACTGGTCATCTTGGTCCGTACTGGTCCTCTTGGTCCGTACTGGTCCTCTTGGTCCGTACTGGTCAACTTGGTCCGTACTGGTCATCTTGGTCCGTACTGGTCATCTTGGTCCGTACTGGTCCCCTTAGCCCATGCTGGTCATCTTAGTCTGTACTGGTGCATCTGAATATTCGAATTTAAAGAAATCCAAAAAAAACGAAACTTACCTGTCTACCTGTTTATTTGTATGCTTGTTTATCTGAAATTCAATAAAAACCTATTAAAAAGGAATAGAACATTTTTAGTTGCATTTTGATTGGGGGTGGGAGGGAATGGTGTCATATGTGTACACTACACTTCAACTTTAACCCTTTCTTAACAAGCATTTTTTGAAGCTTAGATGCCCAGATCAAGGTTTGCATTGGTGTGCATCTGTGAATTTGATGTTTTGACTTTGGTTAACTATAAGATATAATTAGGGTTGCACAGATACCAAGTACAGTACTCGGTACAAGTACAAGTACATGTACCAATACCTTTGAGCTCCAAGACTACACTAGAGACAAATTCAAAAATTAGGAGGCAGCTGTCATTTGTAAGGAGCACACGGAGCTCCCGGGATTTGTACATCTCTGTTTCAATGTACGATTTTGTTTTTATAAATATAAATAAAGGGATGCACAGATACCAGTTTTGCGAGTACAAGTACTGGTACTTGCCGAGTACTTACAAGTACGAGTACTGATACATTTTTGTTTATTGTCATGTGACAGTTTTTCTAAAACAATACAGACTAATGATTTCAGGACAGTGGTGGAGTGCCAGAGCCAGGTCCCAGCTGCAACCACTGCAACCCTGGTAGGTCTCATGAAAAAAACAAGTATCTGCACTGGTACTCGAAAAGTATCTGTGCAACCCTAGATATAATGGTTTCATAGCCTTATACACTTCTTTATACCAACAATGCAACTTTGCAGAATTTACTGGTAAGTATGCTAGATCTGGTTCCGTTATCTGTTTCAGCTTACTGAACTTGGGTAGCTTACATATCCACTGTTACACATTTCTGATAAATTCTGAATCACTGGAAGATAATTTATTCAGCTACAAAATAAATCAAATTCTTCTTAGAAGCAGCATTGCCCCAGGCTTGGATGTAGAAAGCAAAGAGTTTATTGTGCTGGTAATAAAAAACACCTTCCTGTAAGTCATCTTCTAATTCTTCCTTCACAAGGCCGTGAGCCAATTAGATTGCCAGGAACTGTAGAAAGATGCATAGATAGAGAATAATGAAAATGATCACAGAAAGATGAAAGTAACAGTTCATTCCTTAATTTTCAGCTCTGTGACAGAAAACTGAACAAGGTTGATTCATTTTTATTTTTTTAACCACAGAGAATCGATATTATTTCGGAGATTAATCCAGATAAAGACATATCATTCAAGCTCAGCATTCTTCGCTGATAGTTTGGTTTGTTCATCAAGTGGAAATGAACACATTTTTGAATCGGCACTCACCATTCTGCTAATCAGTAGAGTTTCTTTATAAATCCATGTAAACTACAAAAAAGGGGTGCATAGTAAAACCTTTATAAGCAGCAGTATGGTTTGTGGGGCTTTCTCTGGATTGCTGCAGGCTGTCAAAAAGTTGTGTCTGCACCTCCCCACTGCAAAAATATGACTTAAGGTGGATTTTGGGTGCTGTGAGTGGTATGGTTATGCAATATGGAATGAAAATTAAGAGTTGCAATTCTATTTCTCCACAATTGCCTCTTTTTACTTTAGAGGATGGCAAGGCTGGGTCCCGGAAGGCAGGTACAGTATATCTCAATGCTGTTTGGGTTGTGGTCCCTTTAAGGGCCACCAGCAGGTTAACCTTCCTGCAACAGGAATTGGGTTAATAGGTCTGCAACTCCTAGAGAGGAGAGTGGGAGTTGAGGAGAAAGGTTCTTGTGTGACAGTCTATACAAGTACCAAATCCAGGTACTGTGTGATGTACAGGCCTCATAAAAAGAACAACAACTTCCTTTACATTCCCTGATTGAGCCAAATCCTACTTTTTTTTAAAGAAAGTTGGCATAGTAGATGCATTTTAACAGTAGGTATATATAGGTATCTTTACATTATGGGACTATGACCTAGATTGATTTTGCAAAGTTAGACATGGTGAATCCCATATGTTTCATTGGAAGCATAATTAATGAATTTGCATTGACATGAACTCCCTGTATTCCCTTGTACTCCAGCACTCCAATAGGGAGAGGGAGGTCCAACACTAGAAGCCATTCAGGTGTATTTTTCTGCACTGGAGCGAACTTGGAGAGGTGGCTACCTACAACACACACAGGGACTATGGGAACAAAAGTAGCCACCCTCCACAAGCAAGGACAGTGTCAGCACCAATTCAGAGATGATTTGAGCATCTACAGCCGAGTGATACGCAAATAAGATACATTTTTGCTAATAGTTGAATGCATTTTAAAAATTTACTGTAACTCCTGAGTTTGGGGTCACTTTAAGCTACCCATACATATGGGATGATAGTTCCTTAATTTAATGGAATACCCACAGCTCTGCCAACTGGATGCTGTTGGGGGAAGGAGGCAATCAAATTGTTAGGTTCTCTTGCTCTGCCCTCTTTGCATTGATGGACAAGCTTTAGGTTAGTGCTTATGACAACACTGGGAGATGGTACTGCCTGAGGCTGGTAGAAGTATAGCTTTATTGGCACCATTAGACACAAAGACCTCCAATATGAATTTAAATATAATTATAAGTGCAAGTTTTAGAAATGTAAAATGAAAAAAAATGGACAGCAACAGATTTTGCCACTTTAACAACTTTGAATGTATTTCATTCATTTAGTCATGCTGACTTTTACATTATTAAATACCACCGGGAATGGCTAGATATTTCAGCCATTTCTATCAATTTCATCAAATCTAGGCAGGTTAAAATACTCTGAGCTGCAAATAAAAAAATCTCAAATTAAAAATGTTCTTTGCTGATTCTAAAAATTAAGAGCAGATGTTTTGGAAAGTTGAGGTAAACCTAAGAATCTGAAATAGAGAAATAGATGCCACACAATAATGGTACGTGTAGAGGTAATGCATTAACTAATAAGGATATTGCAGATAATTGCTGTCTGATTTCTGTCTGTATTTACGCTGACCTTAAAAGACTTCGAGACACACAATGGTAGCCTGCATGCAACTAGAAATCCTATTTATGATGCTGCCCTCAAAAATACAGACTTAGGTAATTAAATTGTCACCAAACAGTGGGTAGAAGTCATACATTACATTCATTAACTGCTGCCGCTGCTGAAATGTGCTAGCTGAAGAGGCTATAACACAAGAATATACAAAAAGTACCTATTATGTTAGGCCAGGGTCAGTTAAGTTTACTTTTAGAGTTAGTATTCAGAACAAACGTGTTTAATCATTTTAATTTAATCCATCAAATAAACATGTTTATGAATGTCATAGATAATTTACAAATGAATGGCAGTCAAAAGCAGATGAACACAAAATAGTTTATATAAGGTAATATAAATGATCTGCTCGGTGAAGTACATGCTTATTGACAAAGACATGATAAAATTGTGGGGTTACACAGGCACAGGGAGTGTCATTGTCTTTTAAAGTATACCTGCCCCCAGACAATGAACATTACATTATTTACAGCTTTAGAAAAAGCAGTAAGTAGCTGTAGACATTGTGGAGTAATTTGTCTGCAAAGGTCACAATGGGGGGACTAAATTCACAGCTCCTGTATCGCTATTTTCTATGGCAGCAGGAACTTGGAACTAAGTTCCAAGCACCTAGGCATAGATCGGCTCTTATTTAGTTTTATTTAGCTTTAGCAGTAGAAATCAAAATGCCAAAGCTACACATTTGGTTACTGGGCAGTAGCAGCATTATTTGAAAAGTAAGGGAACAACAAAAACTCACCTCTTGTTAACTAGCGAATCCAATGGTCATCACTGGTGTGGTTGCCTGTCTGCCTGTCTGGAGTGTAGTCACTCATTGGGCAACTGTCTCTGTGATATTTGTTGGATCTTTCTATTAGATCTTTTGAGAATTTTTTGTGCTGCTGCTTCCCCTGAGACCCCCTGTCCACCTCTTGTTGCTGCTTCTGTTGCTTCTTCTGGACCCATCTATTCACCTGTTGCTACTGCTATCGCTGCTATCTTTCTACAGCCTTCTATGGGTCCTTCCACATACCAGGCTCTCTTCCTTTGCCCCAGCATATGCTGGAGTGTTCTATTTATGCCTTCAGGTGTGCCATGTACATGACACAGACATGGGCATTCTTACTGAATGGCTCATGCTCTTTAAAAGGGAGTTTTTATCCCACACTATGGTGCCTATCTAAGCACTTACATCAACCCTGTTGAAAAATTAAAGAAGAGATCACATATCTAACTGCCTCGCCACCCAGGAGACTGAGCTATGCTCTCTTTAAGAGTTGTGGTGCCTGAAAACCCCTCTTCATCCAACACGCTGCCTGGTCCCCCGACGAGCACTGTGGTTCCCTTCGCCAGCCCCTGCTACATCACTACTATGTCTTGCAGTCAGATCTCTTCTTTACAGGGACACTTGTTTCCCAATAATTCATCAGCTTTGCATTTATTGGATGATAGCTGCAATTGTGTTTGCTGTTTCAGATTTTCCTAGTTGCTGATGCTGTTTGTGTTGATCTTACTTGAATTTTGTCTGCTCTTGCTATAATTCCTGACCTCTAAAACCCTTGTCACAACTCTTTAATATGCTCCTATCTCTTCCATTGATACTGATGACAGCTGGTTGGATTGTCCTTGCTTAAACCTCAACCACTCTTAGTGTTAAACCTTTACTGCAGTATAGATTATATAAGTACAAGTAGACTTTTGTGTTACCTGTTTTCCCTAGGCATGATACAAATGAAAAATCACCAGCACTCGATAAATACTTCTAAATTCTTGTTTGTATTTATTTGAAGAGGTGTGTCGCGTGCAAAAACCAACGTTTTGGGGGTCACGCAGCGTCCCTTCATCAGGGTGGCATAGTGACTACCATTTACTGTATGGTCCTAAATGCCATAAGGAATGCACGGGACATATGGACATTGCTGTTTCCCCTAGTCTGTCTGCTGTTGGAGAGTGAAGTGGAACTCTACATGCATAAGATGTATCTGAAAGGTGGCTGCTATAGTTGACTTGCACTTATTTTCTGCCAGGATATTTTTTTATTTGACCCAAATATACTAAAGTCATGGACACTTGCACTTTTTGTTCACCTCTTATATAGTGTTTATATTTATTTTTTATTCTTTATCTTTAAAGTCATTTTGAAAATATATTTGTTCTTAACAATGCTTCTGTTTCTAGATTTAAATTTCTCTTCTTTTTTTAGATTTTCATTATTTGGTATTACACCCCACCGTGCAGCAGTAAAGGCCTGTAGGGGTAAGGTATTCTGAGACCTCTGCTAATAAATCAGACTGAATGTGTACTGTACTGTATATGTAGATCATTAGTGAAGACTGACATTGAGGTTTTCCACATTTCTCTGTGGCAATAGACAGGAAAGATGAAAAATTAAGAGCACATTAATTTGCCAGAAACGTCAAGAGGACAATAGTAAGTTACAGTATATTGATTGCAAAATGTAATGGCTAAGTAAACCAAAGGAAAGAGGTTGCTGAACAACCCTTTTCTACAAAGCACAAAGAATGTGACTCATAGGTTTTACTTTTTAATGAAAAGTTCATTGACATGCTCACCTAACAGATCAATGCTCTTTATATCAAGTAAAATGTGATCTTTGGCTAGCTTTTGACACTTAAGTACTGTATACACACTCTTTATAGAAACTCAACTTTGGTGAACTATGGAAAAAAAATCATATTTATAAATAATGATGTGCATAAGTAACTTAAAGTGTATGAAAGCCCATACACTTTTTTTTTTTAATTTGTTTCCTATCAGTCTGGTAAATATTCTATTGCAAGCATTTTGTTATATCTCTTTGATCAGTGCAAAAAAAAAATATCTGTTGATTCTGCCAGAAATGTAGTAATTTTTGTACATTCTTACTCTCCTGCTGATTGTGATCAATTATCATTGTCTCCAGTTATATCTGTGGACTATAAAACACCTGCCTGTACGTTATGGAGATGAGGAGAGGAGGGAGGTATTCTTTTGTTGTGAGATACTTCCTGACCTGGCATAACAATACTGCTATTCCATATATACAGTTTATTGACTGAGCGTTGTCACTTTAGTAAAGCAAATGTGATACTGACAGAATCACGAGGGATCAAATAGGGGAGAAAAGTCTGAAAACAGGAAACTAATGCATCCACCAGACCGAAGGAATGGTAAGCTAATATATATTCATTATGGGTTTGGATATGGTTTAATCAATACATGAAATAAAGGTAGTATACTGGATGAGTAAAATAAAGTCTCCTAATGTCTTTAACTTCCCGGATCTGAGCGGGCATTTTTAAACGTTCCGTCAACCATGGGCAGCGATGCCTGTTCACATACAAGCGATCCGCCGGCTATAGAGTAGTAGTATAACGTGCCGATATGTGCGCCCCCCCCACTCCATGACCCCCCTCCCGCTGGTCCCGGGCTCCGCTGTACGCGGTGCGAGCCGGGGACCAGCATGGGGGCTCTGTGACAGGGGATCAGAGGGAGATCGGTACACAATCTGCCTCCGATCCCCTCTCCGGTGTCATAATATGGAAGTGATGTATATTACATTACTTCCGCATTCTGCTGTCACTCTCCAGCTTCAGAAGCTGGAGAGAAGCTGATAAAGCAGATCTCTGCTTCACCAGCTTCTTTGGGGGTCCCCAGGTGACATTAGGAGTCTTGGAGACCCCTGTTGTCTCCATAAAGAGGACCTGTCACATCCTCTTTGCTATCACATAGGGGGTTTCTTAGCCCCCTATGTGATAACAATAAAGTTAAGTGAAAAAAAATGAAAGTAGCAAAAACAGAATTTAAAGTCACACATGAAAAAGAATTCAAAAAACCCACTTTTTTAAAAAGCCCCACACCCATACATACACGCATGCAAACATGCGTTGGGTACGCACACGTGCAAAAACTACGATTGCGCCCATTACGGCGCGCATGTTACATATCACCGCGAATGTCACTGTGAGAGCAATAGTTCTAGGGCCATCAACCACTGATAACACGAAACTGATTAGCGGTATAAGCTTTTAAAGCGTCGCCTATGGTCAATTTTGGGTATGGTAATTTTTTGCGATTTCACAGGTGCGCGAAATTTTAAAAGTTTGACATGTTTGGTGTCTATTTACCTGACATGACCCCGTATTTTATATTTTACCTAAAAATTGGGTAATAATAATTGTTATTATAATAATTATAATTTTTTTCCCCAAAAATTTTCAGTAATTTTTCCTTAATATAGTAAAAAATCAAAACCCCAGTGGTGATTAAATACCTCCAAAAGAAAGCTCTATCTGTCCCCCAAAAATTAATTTCAGTACAGAGTTGCATGATGGAATAAATGTCAGTCAAAGTACCACAGCCTTGAATACTGAAAAATGGCCTGGCCAGGAAGGGGGTGTAAACACCTGGTCTTCAAGTAATTAAATAAAAAGTAACAAACCAATGTCCTAAATATGTGAACATAATTAAAATAGCTAAATCCACTTCACTGCCCATGGACCACCACCGCTCAAACTGCAGCTCACAACAAATCAGGGCCGTCTTTAATATTGATTGGACCCCGAGCAAACATTTTCTTGGGCCCCCCACCACACCCCCATGCAATATTGCACGCTATATGCTGACAGAGCAGAGCCACGCTGCAGCTGGGATGGATCCAAAAAATATTGTCCAGCCTTTGCAGCCTGCAAAACCCCCCACAGATCCTGCAAAGCCCCCCTGAGATCCGGCAGACTGCGGGGTCTCTGCAGGATCTGT
>NW_017307643.1:298723-299336 GCF_000935625.1 Nanorana parkeri
CCCCCCACAGATCCTGCAAAGCCCACCACAGATCCTGCACAGCGCCCCTGAGATCCGGCAGACTGCAGGGTCTCAGGGGGTCTCTGCAGGTTATGTGGGGAGCTTTGCAGGATCCGTAGGGTGCTCTGCCGCCTGCAAAGCCCACCACAGATCCTGCACAGCCCCTCTGAGATCTGGCAGACTTCAGGGTCTCATGGGGGCTTTGCAGGATCTGCCCAGGTGAGTGTCGCTCAGTGTGAATGGGGCCTTAATGTTTGAATATGCGGGTTTCTCTATTTTGCCTAAGGCAGTGATGTTGAACGTTTCTTAAACCCGAGCGCCCAAATTGCAATACTAAACTTATTTTCAGCGCTGGCACTTTGAGATAAATACGTTTATTTTGTGGGTTCAAAAAGGTTCGCCATCACTTGCCTATACAGTATATCACACAGTAGATCATCATCATCAGAGATGATTCCACTGATGAAATCTTTTTTCAGCCAATGGGAACCATCTACATAACTAGAAAGTGATGGTGATACTTGAAAAAGGACCCGCTAACTCTACGTGCAAAAGAAAGATAACTCTGGGCCACGCATGTTACGTGACCACATATTCAGGTAAGTAATAAGGC
>NW_017307643.1:299446-342392 GCF_000935625.1 Nanorana parkeri
ATTTATTTTGTGTCGCAGTTTGGGCACTCGGGTTCAAAAAGGTTCGCCATCACTGGCCTATACAGTATATCACACAGTAGATCATCATCATCAGAGATGATTCCACTGATGAAATCTTTTTTCAGCCAATGGGAACCATCTACATAACTAGAAAGTGATGGTGATACTTGAAAAAGGACCCGCTAACTCTACGTGCAAAAGAAAGATAACTCTGGGCCACACATGTTACATGACCACATATTCAGGTAAGTAATAAGGCCATTTTTTTTTATTAGTGGAATGGGTAGAGGAAGTGGGTACAATTTACTGGGGGATTGCCCCGGCCAGAGATCATCTTTAACAACATAGCGAAAACAAACAGAGAACATCCATGCATATGGTGCCCAAGGTGAGAACTGAAATCAGGACCCCAAAAACACAAATAATAGAATTAATTCAAAGTTAGGTGACCTGGATCTGTGCAGTGGATGCCACACCCCTAAAGGGCAATTATTTAGAAAAAAAGAAGGAAAGCTGGGGTTTTGTAGGCATCTAAATGACAACTTCCAGACCAATAAATTTCTAAAAATATATTATTTATTTGTATTAAATTAATAAAATGATTGAATTGATTTTGTAAAAAATGACAACATGATTGTATATCTCCCTGAAAAGCTCACTCCATTTCTGTTCTGTCCTTCATATATATGTGAATAACATGATTGATAGAATTACAATGCATGATAGTAGAAAGCCATGATTAGACATAATTAACATGATTAGATAATCAGACTTAACAGAGACATGATTGTTGGTAATTTGACATGATACAGCGTTATTGAAGGTTTCCGGATGTCCTGGACGTGAGTGGGGCACCCGTATGCACAGCCTCACTCATGTCCTCCAGTGAAGCCTGTGTGACACTTACATGTCACGTTATGCGGGCGGGGGCCGGGGGAGGAGCTTTAGGATGCGATCGTCCAGATCGCATAGGACAATGCGTTATGGTATTGCCGTATGCGGCCGCTGCCATAACGTATTATACTATGCGATCCGATCTGCAATTTACTGCGAGCAGCGCAGCGGGCTCAAGGGGCAGATGCTTTGGGCCCCACAACCTTGATTGGGCCCAGGGCAAGTGCCCTCTTTGCCCCGCGTTAAAGACAGCCCTGCAACAAATATTACCACCCAGTTACCGGTAGCTCAATAATAGCTTAGTTGTCTCTTTTTCCTGTAGTTATAGAGAAGCAAAACTTTTTTTTGCTGAAATCATTATAAATCCCCTCCCACCCACTATACAGAGGTCCAGGCTGTACATAGTACTGGAAAGGAAAGAGAGGAAGAAAATGAATGCTTGCAATAGAGAAGTATGTTTATTAAAACCTGGAAGAGGACTGGAGTTGGACCACAACCAGGCTTGTATGGAATCCAAAAAAAAAGCCAAAAGCAAAACAAAAAATATGCAAATATTGTAATCCAAAACAAGTTTATTGAAAGCTGACCTCAAAAATAAACACAGCTTTCCCAATGTATTATGGTTTAGTTGGACCAGTCCACAGTTTGGACGCCAAACACTAGTTATGCGTTTATTGTCATTGTCTAGTTGGCAAAGAGTTGACAAGGAGGCCTTTCTGGACCTCCTATCCAACACCCCTGGAGATGCTAACATGTAGTGTGAGGACAAGGAGTGGCAGGAGTACAGACAGTAGACCAGAGCAAGAGAACCGAACATTTACTGCAACCTGCTTAAGTTAGAGAGTAGGCAGACTCGAACTGGGTAAATCTATGTGTAGTTGAACAGGTCAGGGCCGTACAAAAGGTCAGTTTGTGCTGCCATGTCAGTGATTACAGGCCCCCCACTTACTGATTGTTCTCCTGGCTCTGAGTAATACGCACAATTATTACCCTGATTGCTTAAATCTTCAAAATTTACATTGAACTCAAGAAATGCAATATTACCAACTCATCCTGCAATCAATGCAGAGTCATTTATTGTTTTTCAGAAATGTGACTTTTTGCAGCACAAAGCCCCTTCATCATACATATACGGGTCTATTCACTCAGCTGCCGTAGGCAGCTGAGTGAATGACCGAGCTGAAGTGAAGTGAGCCGAACACTGTTCGGCTATTCACTTCAGGCTGGTACGGCTGATTTCAGCCGCATATCGGCTGAAATCAGCCGTACATCGGCTTGCTTCGCATGGCTACGTGTTAAAAAAAACAGTATATAACAGACACAAAATTAACATGCAGTCTATGAGAGCCAAGAGGGCAATCCAGACTGCCTCTGGCCATTGGGCCATCATAGGAAAATGTAGGGAAGGGCATTTCTATTCTGACACGGCTCCGTGTCAGAATAAAGAAAAAAATCTTGGCCACGTTCGGGAGCTGTACGGGCTGTGATGCCCGTACAGCACCCCTTCGGTTCTACTGAACCGAAGGGGTCCTGGGGCCGAAGCTAGCCGAAGGATCGGCCGAAGCTACGGCTAGATCCTTCGGCAGCTTAGTGAATAGACCCCATAGTGACACTGTATGACCATCACTGTATGCCTGATGAAGGAGCTTAGTGTTCTGAAACGTTGCATTTATATGAACAATAAATGACTTTGTGTTGAGTCTGGGATGTGCTGTTGATATTGAATTTCTAGGTCGTGCCATCCGCTTTTAGCACTGCAACACTCCATATATTTCCCTTGAGTCTGGTGGAAGTGCACCATTCTCTTCTATATGCAATATACACTATATTTCCAAAAGTATTGGGATGCCTGCCTTTACACGCACATGAACTTTAATGGCATCCCAGTCTTAGTCCGTAGGGTTCAATATTGAGTTGGCCCACCCTTTGCAACTATAACAACTTCAACTCTTCTGGGAAGGCTGTCCACAAGTATTAGGAGTGTGTCTATGGAAATGTTTGACCATTCTTCCAGAAGCGCATTTGTGAGGTCAGGTACTGATGTTGGATGAGAAGGCATGGCTCGGAGTCTCTGCTCTAATTCATCCCAAAGGTGTTCTATCGGGTTGAGGTCAGGACTCTGTGCAGACCAGTCAAGTTTCTCCACCCCAAGCTCACTCATCCATGTCTTTATGGACTTAAAGAGAGTGAATGTTATGTGTCATTGAGGGGAGAAGGAAAAAGGCCACATTAGTAATTTAGGAGAAATGGCTGATATCTGCCCTTGAGGAGGAGAAGAAAAAAGGGCCAGGAACCTTCCCCCAGATTATATAGCAGGTGTTGCAGCACAAAGAAATTAGCCAAATTATGTTTAAAATGTGCACATTTTGTAAATAGGTAAACAACACATGTTAAACAAAACAGTATATAACAGACACAAAATTAACATACAGTCTATGAGAGCCAAGAGGGCAATCCAGACTGTCTCTGGCCAATGGGTCATCATAGGAAGATTTGGGGAAGGGCAAGAAGACTACCACCATAGGATTAGACAATTCATTTTTGCTGCTGCTTGCCCTTCCCCCACGCCATATATTTGTCTCCTCCTTTTCAAGTTGCCTTCCCTTCCCATTGTGCTGTGAAAAGGCAGGCAGCATTTTTTTAAAAATTAACTCCTCCTCGATGTCAGCATCACACCCCTCCACCTCACTACCAGCACTTTAACCTTCCTCCTATTGCGGGATTAACAGAGGAGGAGGAGGAGGAAAACGCTGCATTTACAGTCCACAAAACATGGCTACTATGTGCCTGACATGAGGAAGAGGAAAAGGCTACATTAAAAGTCCATAAAAATGGCTGATATGCACACTTGAGAGGGAGAAAGAGGGAAGGGCACATTAGCATCACTTGAAAAGAGTGGTTGCTATGCACCCTTAAGCAGAAGACGCATGCACCCTTGAGGAGGAAACAACTACCATCTTAAATAAGAACTTCCTGTTTTACAACGACCTGCAACTCTACCCAAGCAGGTGAAAACTCTGTATGGAGTGGTGGCCAAGAGATCTACCTTCACTTAGGACAGGTTTCAGAGCCAAAAACAGACAGGATCCAGTTTTCCGTCCTGCACAAAAAACATCCTCTGGAGCCTTTCCTAAATAGACTATGTCTTCAAAGTATCAATTAAAGCTGTCCCTGTAAAGAAGAAAGAAGATTTACCGCTACTGTCACAGGCACCAACCTACGCTGCTCCATTAATGAGAAATCAACTGCTGAAGTTTCTTCAAAAAGTAACAATTCTAGGGCTGTCAATCTCCAGGATCCCTCCTGTGCACAGTGGTTCCTCCTGCCGATAAAAGGAGCCCAACTAAAACGAAAGGGTTAGAACTTAAGTCAGGTTTTTTTGCTGTCTGTTTTCTGGTTGGGGAGATTTACACTTACTATCTGTCCAGGCAAGAACACCTACTTAATAGGACAGGTAAAGGTTACAGCACCTACTTAATAGGAGAGGGAAAGGTAACAACACATTAATAGGACAGGGAAAGGTTACAACACCTACTTAATAGGACAGGGAAAGGTTACAACACCTGTCAAGTTTTTATTGCTCTCCATGTCTTCATGTCCCTGTGACACCTGCACCATCTATTTTCTTGTCCTAGTGCCACAAGTACGGGAAGTGAGCAATAAAATCCTGTCTATTGCTCACCCTACCCTACTCTCACCCTCACCGTTAACCTAAAAAGAATTTGTCTGGAGTTGGACTTTTATCAGAAAAAAAGCAACAGCCTAGTCACATCCAATACCATATCCTGGTCCTATATATACACAGGTGAAATTTTAATAATTAGAATATCGTGCAAAGTTCATTTATTTCACTAATGCAACTTAAAAGGTGAAACTAATATATGAGATAGACTCATTACATGCAAAGCAAGATAATTCAAGCCGTGATTTGTCATAATTGTGATGATTATGGCTTACAGCTCATGAAAACCCAAAGAGCCCCAAATCCACAACCTCAAAAAAGTAGATTATTACATGCAATCAATAAAACAAGGATTGTACATAGAACAATATCGGACCTCTGAAAAGTACAAGAATGCATATGTACTCAGTACTTGGTTTGGGCCCCTTTTGCAGCACTTACTGCAATTACTTTTGCACAATATTCTAATTATTCGAGTTTCACCTGTATATACTGTATATGTGCGTGTGTTTGGCCTCTTTCAGACGGGCAGCAAGGGGCATTAAAACCATGTGGTTGATCTGCGGTTTCACCACCCCTTTGGCCACTCGCTGCAATGACAGCACTGCAGTCAAATATTGCTGTAAATGAAGCAAAAAATATATAGCATATCACATTTGATAGGCAGTGCCACTTGTGAAAGACAACAAATGCAATATATTGGACTATGCTGCAGCCGTTTACACACGCAATATAAACCCCCCATTAAATAATGGGATTAAAATAAAACAAAAAACTATATTCAGGAGGCGGCAGTATCACCTACTGAAAGCCAGGCAGCTGTTGCTCCACCACCCTCTGAAAATTAACCCACCGCAGATTGCTTTTCAGAGGGGTGGTGGAGATTGCAACCCGTGTGAACGAGGCTTTAGTACTTTTTTATTTTGCACAAAGATTAATTGACCATAAACTTAAAGTACATGTAAACCCCAACTAAATTACATTTACTTTGCTGAAGGCCATGGATCATAGACAATTTCCTTGAGTTCTTTTTAATTAAACATATTTTCACTTTTTTTTTTTATTGTTTGCTGCATATTTGGCACTTCAGCTTAACCTCTTGCCGTCCGCCCGTAGTAGAAAAACGGACGGACGGCACTGCTGCATCAGAAAGCATGATTTTAATTGAGTTATTTTCCCTTTGTGTTGCAACACCTGCTATATAATCTGGTGGAAAGTTCCTGGTCTTTCTTTTTTTTTTTATCAGAAGTCAGCTTTATTGTATAAATGCAAAATACAGTGAAACAATAGAGGCGTACAACAATTGTATCACAGGTGTTATAACATGAATGGGCTGCCCGTTGCAAAAGGGCAGTCATCGTAGGGCTATAACAACCCTGTCTGGTACAACAAAAAATATGAACAATAAGTGACATTGTATATAGCCAACATTTCTCAGGCACATCGTGTCACTCCGGTACTTGTTTAGAAACAGATATAAGAACAACTGCTAGGAGTTGATCATGTGCAGGGGCTGACTGGCAACTTTTAGCCCAGGGGGCAAGTACAACCTAGAGGCCCATGGTGCAGCACTTTCTTTCTTCTCCTCCTCCTCAAGGGCACAGATTGGCTGTGGGTTTAGGGTTCTGTATATGTAAATTCGATTTTTCCATGTTTTCAACCTGATTAACTCATGTAACTATGTAACCCATGCAGACATCTCAACTCTCCCAGATGTTCCAGGAGTCTCCCGCTTTTAGATAGCGGCTCCCAGGCACCCAGGAGAGAAACATTTTCTCCCGGAAAGGTTTACTCTGCTCGATCTAGCAGAGTAAACCTTTCCGTGCTGTCTGTTGTTTTTTTTTTTCCTGACATCGGGGTCGCCGGCCACCACCAGTTCACCATCAGGTCCACCTCTCCTGACTGACAGCAGCAGAGGGCGGGTGCAATAGCTAATCTGTTATTGGCTATTGCACATTGAAATAGCCAATAGCAATCTAGCTATTAATTACTATGCATTTTTTTTTCCTGACGGCAGCAGCACTAAAAAAAAGAGCAGATAGCAAAGGAAGCATTAGCCCGCGGAGAGGAGTGGTGGTTTTGTGAGAGTGTTCGTACTAGTACAGCAGAAAACTTAATTTTAAAAAGGCTAACCTTAATAAACTGAGATATCTGCTAGGTGACAAAAATTGGGACCAAATATTCCTGAATATGAACACTGAGGACAAGTGGGAATGTTTCAAGGAAATTTTAAATAACAAAATTCACCAGTGCATTCCATTAACTAACAAATTCAAAACATCAAAAGTTAAACTAGGATGGTTAACTAGCAGAGTAAAGCAGTATATAAAAGAGGAGGAAAGGGCCTTTAAAAAATATAAGACAGAGGAGTCACCACCGGCATTTAAATACTACAAGGAATGCAACAAAAGATGCAAAAGAGCAATCAGGGCTGCAAAGAGTACAAAGAACACAGCAACGGAAAGCAAAAGAAATCCAAGGAAATTCTTTAAATATATAAATAGTAAGATGGTAAGGACAGAACATGTAGGCCTCATAAAAGACAAAAAGGGAAAGTTGGCTACCAGTGACAGGGAGAAAGCTAATGTGTTAAACAAATTCTTTGCTTCTGTCTTTACAGAGGAGTCAGACAGGGTTAATAAACAAGGCACCAGTTCAAGTAATAAAACATTTAAAGTAACATTAAAGTCAAAAACAAATTTCCCCCTCCCCCTATGTTAATGTTAGCACTTACCTTAAATGATGTCTCTTATTCCGATCTTCTTCTTCTGTCCTGATGTTTTCATCTGTCCCTCCAGCGGTGCGGCGGCTCTCCGATCCAGCGCTGACTGCTCTGTCTCTCCGATCCAGCAGTGTCTGCATGCGGGTGCACGCGTCCATACACTTACCTTGCGTCTCTGCTCGTCTCGCCCCTAGATGCTTTGCGGCCGCCCAAACAGTTTTGTTTTCTCGGGCTGGAGCGTGCAAAGAAAAAAAGGTAAGTTTAAACCGCTGTTTTAGCGTTTTCTTTTTTTTTTTTTTAAACTGTTTGCCTCTATCTACTGCATGATAGCAGTAGATGTAGGCAAAAAACGGGAGGGTTTAGAACCCCTTTAACGTATCCCAGTGCCTGCCAAAGATCACAGTGGAAAGAGTCTGTAAAGAGTAAGGGGGTTATTCACTAAGCTGCCAAAGGATTTAGCCACATGTTTCGGCTAATCCTTTGGCTTGCTTCGGCAGGAGGAACCTTTAGGTTCAGCCAAATCGAATGGCTGCTGTATTTGCTATTCACAAAAGCCCGTACAGCAGCCAAAGGCAGCCGATGTAAACAGCCAACCCGAACGCACATGCTTTGGCTCGGCACAGCCGGAGTGGGGAGAAGTTATTAAAAAATAAGATTAAAAAAAGTGTGGGGTTCAGCTTCGCAACTGATACCAGACCCTTTAGGTCTGGTAGGAATGTTAGGGGGGACCCCCGATGTAAAAAAAAATGTGTGGGGCTCCCCTACAAATTCATACCAGACCCTTAAGCTCTGGTAGAAATTTTAAGGGGTACCCAAAAAAAGGGAAAAAAAGTAGTGTCCCCCTAAGATCCCATACCAGACACTTAATCCCAGCAGTGGCCTGGCAGGACAGGAAAATGGGGGGGGAGGCATGGGACTCGCACCCGCCATTTGTTTTCATGCCATTTGGGGACAGTAAGCTGTCATGGCATGAAAACAAATGGGCGGAGCGTGTTGTGATGTCACGATTCGCTGTACTCATTTGTTTACATTAATGACGAACCTGTAATTTTGCGGCGGGAGTTAATCGGGAGCGGTCGGGTTGGCGGACTTTTTTGATTTCGGTGAGCCGACAGGCATCATTCATCGTGATTGACGTTGGATTACATTGCTGGATGACATGATTGACCGTTGGACTGCATCGTTGGAGCACTTTATTTTTTTTTTTTAAATAAACTTGTCAAAAAAATTCTTGCTTTTTGTTCAATTAAAATATTTTTTCCTAGTGTTGGGTTTTTATTTACTTTTTACTTAACTCTTTGGTGAATGAGTAGGGGTATCAATTACCCAGGGCCATCTTTAACGCGGGGCAAAAGGGGCAGCTGCCCTGGGCCCCACAATTTACAGGGGCCCACAGCCGCTGTCCCTTTCGTCCCAAGCGGCAGACAGAAAAAGAGCCACTGCATCACAGTTGGGGAGACCGGCCATCCGTTTTCAGTATCAGTTGACGTTAGTGTGTGTGCCTCCTCTGTGATCTCCTCCCCCAATGCGTGTCACAGAGATCCTGCAGACACAGAGGAGAAGGAGGGGGTATTAAGTAGTGCTGAACAAATGTATAAATTTGCGGTTATATTAGTAAAATTGTTATTGCATTTACATTGCATGTCCTCAAATACTTACTGCATGGTGTACTGCATTTGCAACATATGCATTCTACGTATAATATATATAGAGGCATTTGTTGCATTAACGAGTAGAGATGTGCATTCGGATTCGGACGAACCTGCAAATCAACTAAATTCTGTTGATTCGCCGGTTCGTCCGAATCTGAAATAAAGAATTATTTATATGCCTGTATATACTAAAATGATATTTGGGCATAGAAAAATTCATTATCAGAACACGCGGCGGCCATATTGGCCGCTGGCGCGTTCCGAGCATGCCTTCCGCCATCTTGGAGGCGGGGTGCATAACATCACATGACGCCACGTCATGTGTGGTGATATTCGCAGAACGAGCGGCGGCCAGATTGGTCGCCAGCGTGTTCCGCGCATGCACGCCACCATTTTTAAGTATATCTTGGTATACACCAAGATGGTGACGCCCACATACTCGGGTGCTGCCATCTTGGTGTATACCAAGATATACTCCAAAATGGCAGAGCGCTTGCTCAGAATGCGCTGGCGGCTGATACATTGACGGCTGATTCCATTGACGAAACGAACAAAAATGTTTTTTATTTTCATTTGTTTCGTCCTAAATGAATTTTTTTGCCCTGCACATGTCTATTAACTAGTAGTAGTAGTCCATTGCGTTGCAGAGTCCTGAGTCTATTGCGTTAATGCATTGAACTGTGTTTGCCCAGGGCCCACTTGCTATTAAAGACGGCCCTGCAACTACCCCTTACTCATTCAGCATCTTAACAACATAAATTCATTCAGAATAAATTTCGTTATTTTTCCATTTGAAAATTCTGATGAATCTGAATGTCCGAATATGCCAATATTCATCCAAATTTCAATTCCGAACAAAATTAATCTTACATGTCTACTGGTTAGGTCTCTGTCTCTTCTCCCTGGAGAGAGCAGTGACTGGGATTCCTCTCTCTCCTCTCTGGTTCTCCAGCTTCAGCGCTTACTGGAGCACCAGACAGGGAAGGGGGCCGGCATGGCTGGCACAGGCTCGCAGCTGCAAGCAGAGAGGCAGAGCCAGCTGCCATTTAATATTGCCAGGATCCTTTCTGTAAATGTACGCCTGTAAATACATTTTGGCTTTACTGCTGTAAATAAAAGGAAGGTTGCTAACTTGATGTGGTTTTTGTACAGTTAATAGAATGCAGGCACAAACTATGGACCGTCATGTGTTGCACAGTATAGGCTACTCACATGCACAACATGTCATGGCCCAAAGGGGCTTTACATAAAGTGGAAAGCAAAATATGGCCGAGCAAATGGTGAGTGGTCTACTCCAACTCAGTGGAGCGAAAACCTATATAGAAATGAAATGGTCCTTAAGTGATTGTTGCAATCAAATCCAACAAACTATGGGGTTTTAATGTATGCTCTTTGTCATAACTGTAAGGGGAGAATTTGCTAGTGTAAAGTGCAAGGTGCCACTATTTATACCATGTTAGTCTCGTTACTAGTTAATGTGGCCAACTCATAGAAAAAGAACTGTAAGTAGAATAGGACACCAGCAGGCAGAGAGAGCTATTTTCCTGGCAACTTAAATTCTTCTTAAAGACTTGATGAACTTTAAAATACCTTGTCCATGTCAAGGCAACACACATTTTTATTTTTTTTAAAATGAAACAGCCACAAATTATTTACACCATACTGAGTGGAGAATATGCCCTGTAGCTTTTCATACATAAAAGTTAAAATCATACCTAAAAAAATCAGCCAAATGACAAAGCTGATTGCTTCCTGTAAATGCACAAAAGCAATTTCCGTGCATTTACGTAGTCATTCCGTGTATTATCCACCATGGACTTCTAACAAAATCATGAATGAGAACCATAGCAGCTGAAATGATCTGGGCACTTCATCCATTTACTGTCTGTTTTTGAAGGCAATGGTCTGAATCTTTTGCACTGCTGGTGGCATAAAGCATCCACAATGAGATTATTATTAGTTCTGCTACATTTTTATTTCGTTTTCATATATTACAGAGAGGTTTTAAAATTTAACACCACATTGGTAATGTAAATACATGATAATTGCATGTTAAAAATAAATATGTCGCAATTATGCCTGTACACATCAGATAACACATCACAATGTGATGAAATGGAGCCTAAAAAAACCCCCCATAAGCAGTACATTTCTACAACACATGTACACTTCCCCATTTTTATCCCTTTAAAGACCCTGCAAGTACAGAAAAATACCGGTTGATCTGCCAGAAATAAGTTCAGCTCCTAATTTCCTGCGGATTGACACCACATGTCCTTTGTGGACTGAAATTATTGAACTGTTGACTTGGTGTCATCCCTGCCCAGTTGTCTGTTGCTAAACAACTAACCCCCCCACCCCCTGCTTTTCATCTTCACAACATAGAGAGTAATTGTTTTGTAATGCAAATTAAAAGGTGGGAGGACTTCTTAGGATAACACAGGAAGTAAGAACAGGGCAAAGGGGGGTGCTAAATTTCTGACATGTTTAAAAGGAATTGATTTTAACTTAAAGTTATATTAATGTTAAAAGTTTTTTTTATCACTTACAATGTATGTTGCTGCTTGCTGTTCAAAAGTTTTGGCTTCCTGCAGAGTCAGCTGGTCCTCTGTGCACTGGTCCTGCTATCCTGTTTTAGGGTTCTTCTCTATGATAGTAAGCCCACTCACACACAGTCACAGCAAGGAAATCCACTTCCCAATTACCCTTCTCCAGCTATTAGATGGACAGCTGCTGGAGACCGTGCTGTCCCTTGTGATCTTCTACACAACAGGAAGTTCAGGGAAGCTCAGCTAAGAGCAATGGAGCCAACTGTTTGTAAAAATTATGACTTTAAGTGAAGAAATGTAAAGAAATGCTTTGCTGGGCAATGTATATTTGTTTGATCTGGATTCATTATTGTAAAAAAAAATTGAGAGTTTATGACTTTAACAAACAGATATAGCAAAATGCTTTCAATGGTACATTTAAGAGATCAAAAGGATGCAAATAGGAAGAGTTCCTCAGGGTTAGGATTTACATCAATTGTAACTCAGAAGTTTGGATGCAGTTATAATAGGGCAGTGAAAGACATCCTTTGAAACACACCAAATGTGATAACTCATGGACCTTAGACCGCTGCAGTGGAGGGAGCAGGGGAGTGAAAGGGACCGGTCTAAGAGCTGGCCAGCTCCGATGTTCAGGTGAGTATACCTTTTTGCAGTGCGTGGGTAGACCATTGCAAGGGTTAGTAAAAAAAACATTTCTACGCAGGTCTTCTTTAGGATCTGACAACCAATACCATATGCATCCTTTTTCAGTTCAAGTAAACTTTGAAAATGAAAGAGAGAAGCTGATTGGTTGCCATATATAGCTGTTCCAGATTCTGTCTGCTCCAGTAAACTCCCCTTTTTGTTCGATCGCTGCATCATTATGCATGCCTGATCATTGACTAATTTCTATTATTACCTTTACAGATAACTTTGGGCTCTGAACTGATGACCACCTGCCACCCCACCTGGATTAACAGCCAAATCTCACCACCCCTCTCTCTTGACCCTCTGCTAATGGTCACCAAGAACTCAAAGATTGAGGACCACCAGTACACGCACCCCCTCTGGCCTGTCCTCCGGATTGCACCTAATAACTTTAAACAGAATGAAAATAATTTAAACCTTCTTGTTTCCTACTGTGACAGCTACCCACAGAGATAAAACAACCAATCTGTTTCATGTAAAACAGGTTAATCTGCGCTTCTGGAGAGAGGTAGTGATTTGTAAACGGAATAAAATTAAATAAGGATAAAGTCATATAAAGGTCTTATATGTATTGAATCTCAGCCTTGTTTTAAATACACATAATAGGTTTGGATCGTTTTCACTTTTTTTGCACATATTTTCACCCTTAGCGCTTCGTTTTCATCGATCATTTATTTTTCATAAATGTATTCAAAGCAGCAACACAAAAACAAATTAAGACACATTTTTTTAATCACATCAATGTTTGATTTTTGCATTTTATCACATTTCCTAGTAATTAAGCTCGGTACAACACAGTATTCAGGTTTGTGTTTGTGAAGAATCCGACCATCTTCTCATAACCGGCAACATGAGAAGTAGGACACATCAAAGGATGTTCATTCCAGGCATACCCCATTGTGTAGATTATTACATTCGACAATCCCCATAGAAACCCTCCAGAACAATTCACAACAATGATTCTGGGACACCCTTTGAAGCTTGTTTACTCTTTTTGCACATTGTGTATTTAAATATTCAAATACTGTACAAAAAGGGTTACATTAGTAAACCCTTTACTTACATCTGTGCATTTTCCTACGTGTAAATATATATATATATATGAGGGATGCACCGATACCACTTTTTTAAGACCGAGTACGAGTACCGATACTTTTTTCAAGTACTCACCGATGCCAATTACCGATACTTTTTCTTAACGGGTCAGGTCACATTTTTTCTAAAGCAATACAAAATAATGATTTTAGGTCAGTTTCTTCATATTATGAAGAACATGAACATGAAATGAATATTTATCATGCCATTGCTAACTAAGGCTTGGATCCCCCTAGTGGGGAAAATAGATGAGCACCTGTCCAGAACACTGTATTGTATAGTGTGGCACAGCCATATCCAATTCTGCATACCTGGCTTTATATTATAATTTTTTTATAATATAAAGCCAGGTAGGAGCCTGTCATCATCCAATCGGCCAATCAGCGGATGGAGCAGATGACTGAGGACTTGGAGGAGGAGTTCGCGGCCATCTTGTTTCATTGAAGACGCGATGGAGAGGTGAGGGGCTCCCAGGTTTGTGGCCGATGTAAGGAAAACATTTTTTTTATTTTCCCTAATTTTTTTTACATTATTTATTTTAGTTTTTGCAATTTCCAGCACAGAAAGAACAAACGCCATGACAAAAATGCAACGTGTGCTGCACACAGGTTGCTGGTTAAACAGTAAACGGATTAAACAGGGTTCTGTGTCATTGTTTGGTTGTATTATCATGAGTCCTGTCCACACCCTTTGAAAGTCCAATGTATCAGTCTCTTGTTGCAGAGGTCTAGCTTCAATAGTCGAGTTTGTTTAGACTGTGTTGTAGCGGTCAACGTAAGCCTCAAAGAATTACAACATGAAAGAAACATAGGGTAGGGGGGAATTATCAGAGCTGTAAACACAAATTTACCTAATGAACTCTACACTGCAGGGTTCATGCAGTTTATAGTGATCGTAAAAAAAACTTCAAGGGAGAAGCAGGGCTGGAAACAGGGTAAGAGTGGGATACAATGAAAGAAAAATGAGGAGCAAAGAATTATGGCAAGGATATGAGTAGGTGCAAGAGGAAGTAGATAAGGGAGGAGAAGCAAGAGAAGAGACAGAGAAAGAAAACAAAAGGGGGTAGGATATTGGTAGGTGGTTGGGGTGGTGGTACGGAGGATGGTTAAGAAAAGAAGGTGTATTAGAATACAAAAACTAAGTTTGGGTGATTAGCAGTGGGCATTTATGTTGGTCAGCTGCAGCCATGGAAGGGTAGCACTGCTCAGGAGTTTATCCACAGCATGGTAAGGAAGCATGTGATTGTTGGAAGAGGCGTTAGAGTACTGAAGGTCGGAATTCAAGAGGTGTCCGATATTCTGGGCAAAAAGTAAACTCTAGCCAGAAGAACCACATTTACAAAATTGTTCCTCCTTATGCTTACCATTTTACCTGGTAGCCACATATCATTAGTCTCATCTGTCCACAGGCCTTTATAGATGTAGCTGAGTAATTCAAAGAGCCTTCCTCCTATTCTCTCAGCTGTGGGAACCTGCTGCTGGGTGAACAAGCTCATTCCTGACAGGACATTTAAAAAGCACATGTGCTGCCTGTTTGTTTTGGGGAACTCATTAAGGGGCAACCTGCTTTTCAGGAACAGACCTGAGTTTAGTTAGTATCTTGGACAAGCAGATGTTTTGTTTTTGTGTATTATGCTATGAACTTGCAGTACAAAGACCTCCTGCATTAAAACTGCACTTGCTGCCTTGCAGAATAAAAGTGCAGGAGTCAGGGTAAACCTGTTTGGACTTTTCCTTGGTCTCCATTTCTCGTTCATAGTTACTAGTTTAGCAAGACAGGTCTTTCCAAATGCTCATAAGCTGAGGGGTACACACACAACAGCAGACATGTGTAAGATGTCTACACACAGTCAAGAATATAAAGGGTACTGTGCACTCACCAAGATTTACAAAAGTACCTGAAGGCTAGCATCTCAGTCCCGGAAGCAAGTACAGACCCTGGATGATGTTGAAACAAAGATAATGCTGGCTTCCTGGGGAGACTGTGATCACTTTAAGAAGTCATAATTACCTAGACACGTTAACTTACAAATGTCTGGCCAAAAAACTGAATAGACTACCATCTAATGTCTATGGGCACTTATTCCAGTGAAAAATGTGAAAAGATGTCTTATATCTTTAGCTGTTTTAGCTGCTCAGACCATTAAAACAGTGATTACATCAAAAGAACTAGAGGACCAGGAAAGTTATTAATAATCTGATCCACTGTGTAGGTTTTGACAGCGTAAGGAAGGAGGATATTGAAAAATTATTTAGTGACGTTATCCAATGCCCTTATCCTTGGTCCATCAGGGTCATTCGTTGAATGCATTTTCACAAAGCAGCCAGGACTACTCTAAGGATCCATAAGGAGACAAACTGTCTTTTGCCAATGTTTCAGAGTA
This sequence comes from Nanorana parkeri, assembly GCF_000935625.1. NCBI lineage: Eukaryota > Metazoa > Chordata > Amphibia > Anura > Dicroglossidae > Nanorana > Nanorana parkeri. Next base: position 315,111 of record NW_017307643.1, read on the forward strand.
TAAACAAGCCTCCTGATGAAGTCGCGCAAAGACGTAACGTACGTAGGGCTGAGCATTTGACATCACTCCTCACAGCTGAGCCGGATGGATAGGAGTTCCTTTCTTTCACACCCATAGATTTGTACTGTGGTGTCCATTGGATATTTGTTTTATGCCTTTTGTCACCTATGACATTATGTTTTTTTGCGAGCTGAGGAGGTCACCTGGTCTTCAGTCATACGGGCTTCCCTCCCCTATTAAGAAGGGAAATGCGCTTTTAGACTTAGTTCCGTGGGTCTATCTCCCCAGGTGAGCACTGTTCCAATTTTGCATTCACTGGGTGGAGGTGAAGGTCTGTCAGGATTCTGTGGCAACTGGTCACTTGGAAGTTTGGATCTATCTAGTGGTGGATTATCCCCTGCATGTATTTGCATGATTTTTATTGCTGCACATTTAACTTTGTGTTTTTCACTCTGTTCACATATTTTCATGTTTTGATATGCTTTTCTGTATATATTTTTATAGCATATACTCATATCTTATCGTTACATCACATATTTCACTGAATTGTACTTATTTAGCTCAGCACATGATTGTCTTACAATGTTAATATTCCATTGCAAGTCTGCAAGTTTGGACTGCTTTGCTACTCTCTTTTGCTCCATAATAATGAATAATTTGGGTCTCTGCAAATTACTTCTGTGCTTCTGAAGAGGACCATTTGGATAGTTCACAGAATATTCACTGCAAGTCTCCTTTGGCCTAAAGGGCTGTTCAAAATACACAGTAGGCTGCACAAAAAACTCAACAAAATGTCATGTATTTTAATAAAGTTACTGGCGTTTTTTACATATTTAACATTGTTCTCCCCTAAATATACCTCAGGCTAGGGATAAATGAAAATGATGCAAGATAAATAAAGTTTTTCATAAAGAGAAATCAAAGAGGAACTGTCCAAAAGTGATGTGAGGGTTTTTCAACCCTAATATCTATGTAATTGTGTGATTATGGAAATCACACATACTGTTGCTGAGACACTCCACAGTCTTTACAGAATGCATCCCTTCCCAAATGCTAGTTAAGTCAAAGATACTGGGAGATTTGATCACAACAGAAGATTTGGCAAATTACAACAAAGCACATTTAAATTTTGCTTGATTTTATAGATGAGCTTTTAATGCAAAGGTTACTTGGTTGGTCAACTTTTAGTAACTCAACCTTTGAATGCTGCTTATCTCCCATTTTGTTCTGATTTCTGCATATTAATCTAGACTTTGAGGCCACCTAACACCGTGGTATTGGCTTACACTGCCACAATATATATATATATTTTTTTTTTTTTAATAAAGCAACATAAAGGCTGACCATATATGCTAAAACAGGTTCCCAGACATGCCTTAAAGTTTGGGCAGTCCATTTTTTTTATAGATTTAACCAAACTTGAGTGCAGTCATATCAAAGCATGAGTTTCTCAAAATAGGCAAATGTGGAAATTGAAGTAACAGCTTTTCCATCGCATCTATTAAATTTGAGTAAATATTAATTGTCTGTCATTTATACTTCATATACTGTATTTGAAAGCTATCTGCTGGTAAGGCCATATAAAGTACCATTAATCATGTCAGGACCAGTAAAATAACCATTAATTTAGTAATACACTTTGCTATCCCAAAAATTGTATTTTTTCTTCAATTCCATTTCTGAAAATACTGCCCAAGAGGTCTTGCATTATCACTGCAATACACGTGTTTCAAATTTTCCAATTACACATTTATTTATATAGTGGGATTAAGGTGTAATGGACACATGCATTACTCTGCTGCTAACTAACTGCAGCATGCCTCTTGCTTTTTCACAGGTCTGGTTTTGCATTGCTGATCGTAGTGTATAACAGTTTAATGATTTTATTCATTCTAATTTAGCACCTTTGTTAAGTTAACACAACCCCACATGCTACCTGCATTGACAAAGGTAGGCACCATGTGTTCTGTATCATCCATTTAATTTAATTGTAATAGTCTTTTTGTGGACATGAAATGGGAACAGTTCGATGTTCTTTGTTATTTGCTGTTGTTGAATTTGACAATACTAATGAGTCTCTTCTTCCAAAGTAGGTAGTTTTTCATAGAAAGAAGCTTTAGATATGATGCATCAAGTGCCACAACAAGTAACACAACTGTTATTTTTCTTTACAAGTAGAGTGAAGAGGATTTTTGTGTGTGTGCTTTTGACAATACCGAAAGATTTACAGCTTTGCTTCATTTTGAGGACATTATGATTCCACATGTCGGATTTTTCCTTTCAGTCAATGGTAACGCATTTAGATTTGCAGCGAGGTTTAGTATTTTTCATTTCTGTATCCTGATATAATGACATATACATGGAACTAACTATTCTGAAATAAACTATGTCTAAAATATTTTTCTAAAGTACATGTATCCATCATACAGTTGTGGATCAACCCAGCAGGGTCGCTTATCTACGTACAATGTGTATGGGAAACCGAAAATGAAAATAATGTGTTTTTAGTTAGTACACATTTCAAACTATTATTGTTAGTGAATACATAATCATTCATTAATGAGTTCATTAATAATGTATGGCTGGTCAATCAGGCCATATTTTAGCTAGATGTGTAGTATTTGAGTACATATGCTATCTCACTTGAACTGATCATAGTAAGTATATTGTGTCTGGTAAGCAGTTTAAAAAAAATTAGATTTGATGTTTTTAGATATGTGTTTTTTTTGGTTCCTGTTGTTAATCCAATTTGGTTCTTACCATTATCCTTGCCTACCTTGTTTGGTGGGTGGGTAAATAAGGAAAGGAAAATCCATACATACTTAGCTATGAATAGGGCCAGGAATGGACGAAATGCATCAGCATCTTTATGTTTTTTACCCTACACTTGCTATGAAGAAATAAACTTGCATTAGGATACTGTCAGGCAACCAAAATACCAGGCAGCGCAGGTCAGTGGCGTAACCAGAGTTATGGGCGCCCGGGACAGAACATTTTTATGCTGTGCACTGCCTTCAGGTGGCACTGTTTCATCTCTGAATATATGGAGAGCTGATAAGGTGACTTGAATGTAATAATCCCTACATAAGGAGAAATTATTATTTTATGATGATTATTATTATTATTATTATTCATACACATGTAGAAACCCCCAAACCATGTAATGCCACACCCCTATTAAAGCATTAGAAAGACAACAACAAATATTATTGGGACTTTAACGGTGTTAGTAAACCACAGTTAAGACAAACATTCTTTAAAATCTAATCACTTTTAAAAAATCATTAAACGATCCATAAATTATTTAATATATTGTTTGCTTGCCAATCTGTGGGATCTATATCCTGATCCCTCTAGGTTACCCTCTCCTGTACCTGATTACATCAACACATATATTGACACATACAGTATATTATATACCAATCACACACATATAGCGTGTTCATAGAAATATGTGTAATGGGCCAGTCTATGCTTCATCAGGAGGGTGAGGTGCTTAAAGGTTGGGAATGTTAGTCAAAACAAAATACAGGTTAGTCATTGCCAGTGGATTGCCACCAAGGTACATGATGCCTGAAGCATACCCATAAAGAACTTTTGAAGAGATTGCCCAATTTCTGTATCATAGCATGCAAGAGTCAGCTCCCAAGCCTTGATCATTTGTCTGCAGTCTCATTTTATAGTCATGTCTTATCTTGCACTGCTGTATCCCTCTCTCATGGTTTCAAACCATCTAGATATTGGGTTTCCCAGATGGTGCCCCCCCCTTTCCCCCTTGTAAATGAGTTAGGGGTAGTTGGTACCATCATTCATTTACCAAAACGTCCACAAAAAATAAATAAAAGCACAACTCCTTGAAGAAGCCCTTAACCCTTTCCAGATTATTCCATCAGGATTGTTCCATTCGTTAAAGACCAGTAATGGGATAATCCCTTCATTCCATACAATTAGCTCTGGTCCGTGGAAGCTGATCGCTGTGATCGCAGAGCAGTGACAGTCACAAAGACAGCAGCAGCTCACTGTGTTTTGTAAGCTGCTAGCCAGCTGTGTGTTACAAAAGTGATATCAAGTATTTCTGAGGAGAATATTGTATTCTACTCAGAGATACTAAGTATCAAAACCTAGCTTTAAAAAAAGAATGTTTTTAAAAAAAATTTACATTTAAAAAAGTTGAAAAAAGTAAGAACAGTTTAATAAAAAACTATAAGAAAATATATTGCAGGGGAGGCTATTAAAGATAGGAGACAAACACACCACATTATAGAATTGTTCCGCACTAAAATTGTATTTCACTTTTGTGACCTATAACTCCCAAAATAAACTGAAATCCCAGACATATGATATACCCTATAAATCGGGACAAATAAAAGAATGTATTATAAATTACTTTCTGTTAGCTACACATTAATATTGCCAAAGCTGTGGAAAAACTTTTGTTTCATTTTTTTATGTTTATTAAAAAATATAAGAATTTATATATGCATATGTCACATCAAATAAAAGTCCAGTTTGTCCTTTAAAAAACAGTATTGCGAGGATTCACTTCAAATGGTAGCACATTCAGTACACTTCCACGCATAAACAAGTTCTTTTTAGGGTGTCCTGCCACTTTTATTCACTCACAACTCAAGAGAAAAGTCAAATACAGGTGTTCCCTCGCAGGGGTTTTCAAGTAAAGTATACTTTTTTTTTTAAATAAATTTTTCCGTTTCACCGACTTCAGGTAGGTAAACAAAATATTCACTAGCCACAAAGGCTGTATTCAATGGGCTTCCCACACAGGCTTGTCCTTTTGCCCCACAGGCGGATTGCCACCCAGGCTGCGGCTTGCCACACAGGCAGATTTCCACACAGGCTGCTGCTCCCCAGTCCACCAACCACACAGTCTGGTTCTAGGGTGGGGCTCTTCTCCTAGGAGGCTGGAACTTCTTGTAGAGGCCCTAACAAGCCAGCTAGCTTCAGCTAGGCTTGTTACCTCCGGGCCTCCAGCCCTCTCAGCACTTCCCCCTAGAGGAAGAACTTCATTAGTACACCTGAACACAGACATCCGCACCTGCCTGCTGCCACAGTATATAATATGGCTAGGTGCAATGAATGAGGAAGATGGAAATTATGCTTCAAGGGTTTCTAAACTCTCAGCTTTATTTGTATATATATCTACTGCTAGCAAGCAGTAGATATATGCAAAAGTAAAAAAAAAAAAAATCCTGCTTTAACAGTGGTTTAAACTTACCTGTGTCTTCCCCTCGCGCTCCTGTCTGAAAATGTGAAAATTCTCGGGCTGCCGCAAAGGATTTTGGGGCGCGTGCATGCGCAGTTCACATTTTCGGCCGGGAAGCGAGGAGGGAAAACAAGGTAAGTGTATGGACGAGTGCACCCACATGCAGACACTTTGGGACAGTACGTGCCAGCAAGCCCACAGGAGTCAGCGCTGGATCAGACACCCGCCGCAGCGCTGGAGAGGAGGCTGAAAACACCAGGAAAGAATAAGAAGATCGGATTAAGAGACATAATTTTAGGTAAGTGCTTTAATTAACGTTGGGGTGAGGGAAAAAATAAGTTGCCTTTAATGTCACCTATGACACCTCTGTGTCCTCAATTGGCATGTAAACAAATGGGTGGATTGAGTCCTGTGACGTCACAGCTCGCTCTGCCCATTTGTTTACATGTGGCCCGGACCTGTCATTTTGCGGCGGCGGGTGTTCAATGGTAGCAGATGGGTCGGTGGGTGTTTTTTTTATTAAAAGAGTACTAGTCAAAAACTGGCTTTTGGTTTTTGTTCAAAGAACTTTTTCAATGTGTTGTGTTTTTATTTACTTTTTTGTGTGGACTTTTTGGTGAATTAGTAGAGGTACCAACTACCCTTACTCATTCACAAGGAGGGGCCGCATCTGGGTGCTCCCTTTATGAAAGGGGACACCCCAATGCAGATAAGCCCCCCTGCCCACAGACCCTCACAAGCATCGGGCCTGGGTTGTGGGAAAGACGCCCTTGTCCTCATCGCCATAGAATTCCCCACCCTAGAAAAGCACCCTCCCAATGTCGAGGGCATGTGGCCTAGTATGGTGCAGGTGGGCTCTTGCTTAACCGCCTCTTTTTGGGTATTGGGGTCCCCTTAAAATTCCTACCAGACCTAAAAGGAATTTGTAGGTGGACCCCACGCACTTTTTCTTTTACATAGGTGGACCCTCCTAAAATTCCTACCAGATCTAAAAGGTCTAGTATGAATTGGGGAGGGGAAACGCACGCTGTTTTTTTTTTTTTTAATCTACTTTGTATGTGGGGACAGGGGACTTTAAAAACTAAACTGACTACCTAAGTATGTTAACAGCTGTGTAAATGATATCTATATCTAGATGTTACATAACTGACATTCATATATGATGCAGTTCAGTCTCTAAGTAACTGTTATCAAAACATATTAACAAACCACACTATTTGACCTGTTGTCACTTTTAATGATTTTTTAATTCCATACTGTATTTTTGTATCTAAGCAAGAAAAACTTGATTTTCATCCTTATTATGCAGTACATTACATGCCCTTTACTAGTAAAAACTCTAAACTTTATCCTAAAGAATAGAAAAATAAGCCAGTTTAGCACTTATAATTATTATCTAAAACCATAAATCAATCTACATAATCATCAAATATTATTTATGGACTTTATATGATATACATTTATGGTTCTAGATAATATTTATAAGTGCTACACTGGTTTAATGTTTAATACATTGCATGCCCTAAACGGCATGTGGTTAAGATGTAAATAAAGTAAATAGTGATTTTATTTTTGCACTTATTTGCAAAGCATTGAATGTATCTGGAATCTTACTGTGCAAGAGTATGTTATAATATACAGTATGTGTAGGGACATTAAAAGCTCAGACAATTATTGAACACTAGTAGATTGGATTTTACACTTGGAGACTCCAACTTTAATATCTCCAAAGGACTACAGACCCAATTTCCTCTATGTTATGGTATGTTATGTTAGAGGAGAGAGGAATGTTATTGTAGTCCTGTCCTATGGTTACAATGTTGATTCTATAAGGATACAGCAGAGTGATCAATTTCACCCAAGAAGTTTCAGACAAGAAGTGCGTTACTGATCACCAGGTGAAAATAAAGAGAAAAAAAAGCCTGAAAAAACAAACGTAATGCAGCCACCGCATTCTGGGATTGGTAAACTGCAATATATTACATTTTTGATACAGGTTAAGCACTCTGGCAAAACTAGACTTATTTTAACTCAATGGTGAGCTGTTTGCTTATTTAGTGATGTAACCCTTTAATTGATAAACAGTACATTAGGCAAAATTACTATAATTAAAGCCCAAATCCAGTAGCTGCCTGGAACGGGGCTGGATTAAAAGCTTCATGGGCCTGGTGCTGAGGATTTTGGTGGGCATTTTTATGGAAATACATTAAAAATGAAAATTAAAGAATTTTAAGTTAACACAAATTAAACATTTTAATTACCAATAAAGTGCATTAGCAAAACATTGGACATCTTAAACACACAGAATAAACAGACTTTTTCACGGAAACCCCAAATTACCTAATGAGGCAAACTGGTAGATTACAATTAAACTGCACATTCACTTTTTGCATTTTTTTAACTTGTGAATTCACCAGTTGTAGAATCGGCCATTTACACTGCAAACACATTTTTCATATAATATATAGAAAACATCATGATGGGTCCTGCAACATCTGTGGTGACTGCTGATGGGTTAAAGGTGGCAAACATCCTGTGTAATAAAATTAGTTAGGAGGCCTTTTACTGACTGCCAATGTAACTGAGGTATTCTCACTAACCAGCAATGTAATGGAGGTATTCACACTGACCACCAATGTAACGGAGGTATTCTCACTTACCAGCAATGTAACAGAGGTATTCTTTTTTATTTTTTTTAAAGCGTGTGGTTTCCAGACCCTTAGGGTCTGGTAGGAATGTTAGGAGGGACCCCATTAAAAAAAAAGCGTGGGGTTCCCCCGAAAAGTCATACCAGACCCTGAAGGTCTGGTAAGAATATTTAGGAGGGACCACGTGTAAAAAAACACAAAAAAAGTGTGTGGGATTTCCCCTCAAAGTCATACCAGGCGCTTAAGTCTGGTAGAAATATTTAGGAGGGACCCTGTGTAAAAAACACAAAAAAAGTGTGTGGGGTTCCCCCTCAAAGTCATACCAGGCCCTTAAGGACTGGTAGGAATTTTAAGGAGGAACCAACCCCCTAAAATTCCATACCACACCCTTGAATCCGAGCATTGGCCTGGCAGGGCAAGAAAGGGGGGCGGGGAAACGAGCGAGCGGCCACCCTCTCTCTCCCATACCACGCCACATGCACTCAGCACTGGGAGGGTGCTTCTCCAGGGTTTCCCCTGGAGAAGCACCTTGTCCACGTGCCGATGGGGACCAGGGCCTCTTCCCCACAAGCCCTTGTGCTTTGGTTGTGGGCGTGCGGGCAGGGTCCTCTCTAGAGCCAGAGCCAGCTGTGCCTGCTTCCTCCCCTGTCCATCTCTCCAAAGAGCACTGGAGGAATAGAAAGAAGAAGGGAGAATCCCTGCAGGGAGTGATGATTGACAGTCACTGCTCTCTGCAGGGAGAAGACCATGAGATGAGAGATCAGCAGTTCGTGATCACTCATCTCTCAATGTACAATATTATATAAGTATTGGGAAGAGTACATTTTACTCTCCCAATACATCTCCTTTAAGCATTTACCCTATTTTACTCACCTTTGGTGTAATAGCGATGATATTCCAGTTTTTTTTGTATGTCTTTATAAATTAATGGTATATTTACATTACAAAATATGAAGAGAAATTGCTTGCGAGTTCTTTTTTAATGTAGGAACATTAAATGAAAGTTACAAACACCAAAAAGATTAATGTGTGGAGTAAAGGGAACAGTGTTTTTCAGAACAAAAAAACCTCCAAAACAAAGGTTAATTAAATCTCTCTCAAGAAATTTCATTTCATTTGATCTCAAACAAAATTAATATTCCAACTAATTGTTTTGCTTTCAAAAGGAATATTGCAAAACCCCAGTAGTTTGTGTATTTTTTAAGCTTTATTTCTTTTAACCATTTTCTAATAATTGGTTGAAAACAAAAAATTAATATGACACAGCTAATATGACAAGGCTTATTTATGTGACAGTCTAAAAAATAATTAATCCGAACATACCCGAATGTTTGATAACGAAATTCGGATACAGTTCGAAACAAACAAAGAAGCAGGAAAGCTGTGTGTCATTTACAGCTCTCATACTTCTCTGCTCTTTGCTGACATTCTGGACTCGTATCCCGAATGCCAACAAGGTATTAGAATATTGTAACAAAATGTAAACAAAGAAAGAAGCTGAGAGCTATGTGTTATTCTTATTCTAACATTTCACTGCTTCTTTGCTGACATTCTGGACTCACATCCCGAATGTAAACAAAGAATCTGACAGCTGTAACAGAATACACAAGTGTTAAACAGTACACAGAAATAATAATAAACAGCATGGGGTCCCCCCAATTCATACCAAGCCCTTTAGGTCTGGTAGGAATGTTAAGGGGAACCCCCAATGTACAAAAGATACCCTGAAAAAACAGCCTGTGATTTCCCCGCAAAGGCATACCAGACACTTTAGGTCTGGTAGGAAGTTTAAGACTCCAACGCCAAAAATCCCCCCAAAAAGCATGGGGTTCCCCCTAAAATCCCATACCAGACCCTAGATCAGGGAAGCAGCCTTGTAGGGCAGGAAAGGGGGGGGGGGCGAGCGAGTGGCCCCCCTCTATGCACCACACTAGGCCACTTGCCCTCAGCATTGGGAGGATGTTTTTCCGGGGGGGGGGGGGGACACTCCCTGCAAAAAGAACCTTGTCCCCATGCCGATGAGGACAAGGGCCTCTTTCCTACCACCCTGCCCTTCTGGTTGTGGGGGTCTGCGGGCAGGGGAGCTCATCTGCATCTGGGTACCCTCTTTCATAAAGGGGGCACCCAGATACCACTCCCCCTTGTGAATGAGTAAGGGGTAGTTGTTACCCCTACTCATTTGCCAAAGTGTTAAATAAAATGTAAATACACAACACCTTGGGAAAAAGTCCTTTAATTGAACAAAATCCACAACACCAGTTGTTGAGAATTCCTTTATTTTTTTTAAATGTAACACAATGTCAATAGAGAATTGATCAGGTCGTCAATTGTTCCAATCTTGCAAACCCAACTCCCGCTGACCGATGAAAAAAAAAGAAAACACCCATTGCTCTCTGCCCAATGCAATGTTTACACCGGGCAGTGGGTAGAAAGAAACAAAGCCTGCTATTGGCTATTTCAAATTGTTTTCAAAAGGTGAAACAATTATTATCATGTAACTCGTCAGAAATGAACAAAACATTCGGATTCATCCGAATCTGAATCTGAATGCCGAAATACATTGACTTGCAGAACTGAATCCCGAAAAAGGAAATAACAAAACATCCGAAACAAAACAATTTTTTTGACGGCTAACATGTCTACTGGTTGCTATGGGCTACTAGCTTTTTCATAGAGTGGCTGTACTTTGCATTCCTAAAGCAGAATTACAACTTCCTATACCTTACAGCCAAGGCAGGTGCCATTTCAGCCTCTATTTGGATTGCACATGTGATCAGCTATGACACCAGCCATTTGAAGGCTTAAAAGTTCAGTTCAGAGCTGAAATAAGCACACTGACAACCTTGACAGTTGACATGCCTGGTAAGTAACTGTTTTGGGAGACAATTAAATTGGTGGGTCTAGTTCCGCTTTACTACAAAATGTGATTGTGGAAGTACATCTGCCCATTCACACCTAGGTTTTTTGTCCCTCAAAGCTAAGTGTGACAAATAGCTCAAGACAAGGAATCCCATTCGCTTGTCTTAAGCGTGACAAAACGCTCAAGACAAGTAATCTCATTAGTTTCTATGGCCTCTGTTCACCCCTGAGTGCTTTGCTGCACGCAGAAAAAGGCCTGTAGCTGGAAAAAGTACATGAGCTTTTTTTTTTTGGCAGATTACAATGCTTTTTGGTCCTAAAGACTTAAACGGAAAACTTTGTGTGACAAAATGTACAATAACACTTGAAACGCGCATTTCCAGGCGTTTCCCATTGAAGTCAATGAGACCAAAAAGCTCTGTAATCTGCTAAAAAGTCGTTTATGTACTTTTACCAGCAAGAGGCATCTTCTGCTTGCAACAAAATGCTCAGGTGTGAATAGTGGCCATAGAAAACAAATTTGATTCCTTGTCTTGAGTGTTTTTGCTTTGAGCAACAAATCGCCTAGGAATGAACAGGAGCTTATAGCTTGAATTTAATGTCACAATATCTTACTAGCAAGAAATGAATAGTTATACCAATATCTTATTTATTTTTATTTTTGGTTATGTTTCAGATAGCCTTATATAGAGTATGAATATGTTTGGGTGACACTGAAAAGATTTAAGGGAAATACATACCAACATCTTCTATTATTTTTATTTTTGGTTATGTTTCAGATAGCCTTATATAAAGTATGAATATGTTTGGGTGACACTGAAAAGATCATTTCCAATTTATCCCATTCTATTATCTGCAAAACATACAAGAATACTGCACAGTGTTGCAAACCACGTGGATTCTACATGGTCTCTGAAAAGGAACTTTAATCAGTACATAAATAGCTCTGTCTCTTATCACAGTTTTGTCCTAAAGCAGTTCACGTGTATTTCATTGTTAATACCTCATATTAGCTGTGTAATATAGATTTTGCCGTAGTGAGAATAAGGTCAGTTCTTGTCTTCAGTGAACACACATATAATCAAGAGATAAACCTTACTTGTTTGAGGACATGGTTGTTTCAAATATAAGAAAATTGATATGACCATTATATAGCACAGAGCATGATGACCTGTATCTCCCACTTGTTGAAGAACTGCAATTCATATGACAATTGACTATAAAAGAACCAAGGTATAAGAGTTATAAATACTATGAAGGTAAAAAGCTTATCTCTACTTCAGTTTTTTATTTGATCTCTAATAGAAATTTCATATGTGTGATATCTTCCTTCAGCCTAAGATGTCTTAAAGTGAACCTATGTCCAGGCTGTGAGCATTCAATAAATTACACAATCATATTGTTCAGCAGTTTATATTGTAATTTAGCTCATCTTTTGTTATTTTTTTTCATAAAGATTTGCTTTAGAGCTGCTTCTAAACATGTCCATGCCACCTGAGGTCTTATTTAAGTAGAGCGCCAGGAAATTTAACTAGAAACCTGCAGAAGGTAAGTTAAGGGACTGTGCCTAAGGGGTTTATTCCCATCAGATGGGTTTTATATTCATATACAAGTTTATGGAAGTACAAAACCCAATTGAAGTAGCTCAGAAGTAGGTCAACTACAGGCCAAATGCACCTGTCAATGAATCTTGAATGATCTTAAAGCACCTCAAACTGATGCCAAATTGATTCCATCAGTATAAGCCCAAAACCCATCGACATAGGCCCCTAAATTGTTAGTTACACTTACCACTGTGCTCTTCAAGGTATGGCTGAAAACTATGCTGGGAAATCAGAGGTCCAATTTGTGATGGAGGCGCCAATTCGAATCTACTGTATGCCACTCATGCGTGACCATACGTAGCTCCGAACTGACCAAGCCTTCATAAGTATGTGACGATACCACTCCTAACCTCACCCTGCACAGAGATTTCCCAGCTCGCGGGATGACAATCTCAGGCCAGCGGACTGAGAGCAATCATCACTAGGGTTGGTTAACTCCGCAATTAACTCTTTACACACAAAACAGTAGCTGCCACCAAGTGTTTTAACAGAAACACGCACCATTCCCAGCATATGCTGTGACAATTCAAAAACTTAGACAAATACCAAAAATAAACAAAAAAAACAAATACCACTTTTCTTTCAGACAGGAATATGACAGATTTCCCTACACAGTAGCATTCTTCACGGAGACTAGGATACTTTAAGTTCTTATTTAGAGCGTAGAGATAACCATAACAATTTTTAAGATCGTCCTTTAATTTAAAAAAAACAGTGCAGGGAAAATATACAGAAAAAGATGGTAAGAAATAGAGACAGAGATAACAACATTAAAATTAAAATAAATAAAAAGAGGCTACTTAACAATCCTCGGTTTGTAAGCGCTGACCGAGTCCAGTTCAATGCACAGAAGATGGACCTAAATGGCTCTTTCTCCACGTAAGGCTTGCAACGATTCTTTCTGGAGGTTAAAGGGGAACCCTACTTGGATTTAACATAAGCTTCTCCTTCTGATGTTATGAGCTTATTGATGTTACAAGAGTCTCCTGACTGCCCTGTGCAGCCACTTTTTCAGTCCTCTGGGGGGTGTCCCAGAGCCGGCCTATAAGGCAGGGCTGGGGAGTTTGAGCAGGAGGGCTAAGGCTTTATGATGTCCTTCTCTGCTCCTCCCAAACTGTTAATATTAATTTTAATAAACATATTTCTCTATAGTCATAGTTTAGTCCATTAAATTAGCTTCAAATCAATCCCAAGCTTGACATGGGTGGGAATTATGGCTGGCCCAGGAGCATAATGTGGCTTGTCAGTCCTCTGACCATGTTAACCCACCCATGATTGATATGTGATCATTTCATTTGTCGAGACGCAGCTATTCATGTGATTCATTTTACAATATAATTCTCAGAAAATTGGGGTAATATTGTAATTCGCAGTTTATGACTCTGTGGGATATCACACATTCCTTCCTTATCCACCAGGCAATCTGTAGGGAATTAGCTAAACTGTGCAAGACAATTACCATGATATTGGCTATTTACAACACATATTGTAAAAGATCATTAAGGCTAATCCACCCCAGGCCTAGGGAAAGCTTTAGATAAACAATCAGGTTTTGATCAAAAGGGACCAGCTTAGCAGATCTGGAGCTAGAATTGAGAATATCTAAGCAATCTAAGCAGGCCGCATTCCTTTCAAAGTGAGGGAGATAGAATTCATAGTTAATAATGAGATGGTCAAATCTCATTACTCGACATTAGCTCGACATGCTATCTGCTTTCTGTCCCCATTATTTTATGAATGTATGAAGTCTACAGGGCCACCATTTGCGTTTGATTTTAGATTGGCATACCATCAATTTTTCCCCGAGTTATTGATGTTAAAATGTATCCAACAAGCACTTAAAAATAGAAAGGTCTAGCACACTTGATTGCATCACACACATTTAAAAACACTGATTGCAAACCGTATTTTACAAGTGTACAAATAAATGAGCGCTGATACACCTATAGGCTTTTAAGATTAGCTGATATGTTAGCGATATTTGTGAAATCAGAAGCATCCAATGAACCTGCAAAGTTTATTTTTAATACAAGCCTAATCTCAAAACAGTGAGATAATAAAACTCCGCACCAGTTTAAATATATGGTCTTGTCAGAGTTTTCTGTGAATTTCCTATAAGGAAGTTAGGGCACTGAATTGACAGGTTAAATTATGCAATGTCTGTGCTATTATTATATGTTTGTCCATGTAAACATTAAAATCCATGGCTTTATCAGGTAATGCGTCAATGCTCTTGATATCAGCAAGCCCTTTAAACAACCATTTTTCCTTTTTCAGTTTGCCATAGTTCAATAAAACTGACTTGTGTTATTTTTGCTTTAGAAATACCAGCAATTTTCACAGAGATGACTGTCTTTTTAATTACAAAAGTTTAGTTCTCACAATATTATTTTAATGCCCCATTTCCATATATTTGTTTTTATTACACTTTCTGGTGTACAGTGGTTTAGAAAAAAAAAACCTATTTGTTTTGTTAACAAGGACACTAATAGGAGCTAGCAGTGTTATACTTTATTTTACTATACGTTAGCACAATTTCCACAGACAAAACTTTAAACTCTATGGTTAGGGTTGCCACCTTTTCTGGGAGGAAATACTGGCCTATGGTCTCTTTCCTATTATTAGCATTAGCAACAAGTCTCATTTTTATCGGCCACGTGGCAACCCAAGGTATAGTGCACAAGAAAGGAGATACTTTGGTTCCTGTTCTGTCTGTGACCCTATTACCTACAGTATATTACATATGTGTACCTTGAGTGGCCAATTCAGAGGGAATTATTGGTTTTGCAAATATGTATTTTGTTGTCTGTAAATTAGCCAAGACCTGCAGATCACATTGACAATTTCTATGTTAATTTTATTATTATTATACTGTACTTATGGCAGTTCCAGTAAATTATATCTGTATGAACAACATTCTTATCTCAGAATGCACTGTTTATATAGTCTACACACAGTCTGCACCTGTCAAACTGTCAACGAAGACTTCATCCACTGTCATGGTAACCGCAGCGAACCACTGCAGTAAGCTTCCCAACTTTCATCAAAACCACACATATCATATGCCTTAAATATGGATGAAGTTTTCTGATCTGGGTGTACTTTTTCATAACACTGTCTAGGTCTAGCAATATCTAGACCTACTATAAGACATAGGTGGGAATTTATCAAAGCAATTGCGACAGTTTTAGCCTCTTGAGTCTATTTAACCTCATTTATCAACAACATTACACTAGCAACATAAATCTGGCGCAAAGTGCGTCACTTATATTCCGTGCAAGTTCAAACACTTGCAATTGCTATGAAAACTTCCCCCCATAATATATGCTTGCAATATATTATAAGTAGGGATGCACCGATACCGATACAAGCATCGGTATCGGCGGCGATACCGAGTATTTGCATGAGTACTCGTGCAAATACTCCGATACAATATAAGGGTTATTATAATGCAGCTCTGCTTGGATTCTATTACTGTACCCTTATAGCACGGATACATTATCCCATATATCATGTTAAAATGTCCCTTTTTTTAATTATAGTTGTTTAAAATTGTGATGTTTCCTCTGTACTATTCCATTAGGAAATTCTATAAATCCTTTATAGTTCTGGGAATAATATATTTCAAAGTTCATGAGAAACTATGTCCTGGGGGAACAATTAATTGATCGACATTCATCTTATTCCGGTAGAACTTACTTATGACCCTATTCATATTCCTTGACTTTATTGCCTTATGTCATTGCAATCCCCTTTGGCCAAAACTCTGTACTCCTTCCCCACCGTCCTAATTTTCATTTTGTGGAATGCTACAATTTATGTGGAGGCCTAATGTAAAATGCATGTTGACGGTTATTAATGTGTGGGCCACACTGGAGAGAATGGAAACTTAGTGCAAGATGAAGCGATTTGCATACTCCCTGCTGTCGTTACATTGTGACCGGTTCTTTCACTAATTGTGCTACATAGGAGCTTGTACGTCAGCTGCTATGTCAAAACACAGAAGATTGCTACAGCACACATAACAGCCTCATTTGAAGTATGCAAACCGAGTCTCCTCTGGAGAGAGTTTACAGATAAACTTAATACACAGATTTATGCAACAGAGCAGCGAGTTAATCTGCACTGTTTATAAAAATAAAAATTTTCAATAGAACTTTGTGCTAAATAGCATTTCCATAAAGCACAGCATGACGAGTACTTCAGAATATTCTTTGCTTCAGAGCTTTCCAATTTTTACAAACACTCATTTGTGAATGTACCGTGGATAGAAAACTGAGAGGATTCAGTTTGTCATTTAGCAAGGGCAACATACTGTACCATAAACTACTTAAGCCTGGATTACAGGATTCAAATAAATAGACGTAATAATGTTGACATAGAGACCTAATTTCACATGCTCTACATTACCATACACTGCAATACATGATAAAACCTAATGCAAAAATATAGGGTCATTTCAAACGTTTAAATAGGATTTTTTTGTATTTACCATGGAAATCCTTTTCTCTGCATTCACTGAAGGACACAGTGGAGATCTTGACTGTTGGGTTATAGTGTCATATGCAGCACAGGGGTGTAGTGGTTAGCGCTTCTGCCTTGGTGGTCCCCGGTTCGAATCCCGGCCAGGTCACTATCTGCAAGGAGTTTGCATGTTCTCCCTGTGCTTGCGTGGGTTTCCTCCGGGTACTCCGGTTTCCTCCCACACTCCAAAGACATGCTGGTAGGTTAATTGGCTCCTCTCTAAGTTGGCCCTCTATGTATGCATGTGAGATAGGGACCTTAGATTGTAAGCTCCTTGAGGGTAGGGACTGATGTGAATGTGCAACTATGTAAAGTGCTGTGTAAATTGTTGGCGCTATATAAATACCTGTAATAAATAATAAAGAAAATATGGGTAGGAAGCTGGGCACAAAAAAACAAAAGCACAGCTTGGTTGCCAAAGCACTCATTGGCTAAAGGCAGCTAAATTAGTTACAATGCTGTGCATCAAAACATCTGGTCACAAACAGAACAGCCAGACAAAAAAATAATTTTTTCTCATTTATTAATTTAGGAACACAGTGGAACTCATAAAGGGTACTTTAAAAAACAGAAAAATGAAAAACATCTTTAATAAAATAATATAGCATATATAATTGTGTCTTAAGCCATATACACCATTTTGTAATTTAATGTTATTAAAAATTACCTTTCCATTTAAAACTGTAGCTGCGGTAATGTTCTAAATGTCAAAAATATTAAATGCAATATGATGATGTAAAGGCGTTACGTACAAAGTTGGTGTACGGAACACCGCCAGAAATGTCACTTCCTGCTTCTGTGATTGGCTGACTGATTTTCCCAGAAGTCTGCACTAAAGTACAATTTTTTGGCATCCCTTGCAATAGGAATTTTGTTTTTTGGTGAGATACTCCCTAAGGGTTAATCACTAAAGAGATGCCGACCCTGCACCTTTCTGTATTACAACACAGGAAGCCCACCAATTGGTTATAACAAACCGAGACCCTTCCATTCAGGGATCAGTTTGGAAAGAACATGCTGCAACAAGCAGCTTTTTCCTTAGAACTGATATAGGTAGCAAACTGCAACAAAGTTTGTTAAAAATCCTTGTAATGTACACAGATTACACAGAGAGGATTGTTTTTTTTTCTCAGCAAAAGTGGAATCTCTTTAAAGATGCTGACCATTGGGACACCCCAAAGCACTGTCTATTGAGGGGTGGGAATAAGTAAAACAACAAACTCCCCTCAGGCAAGAGAAAGTACACAGCTGCCTGTAAAATGTGACAAAAAAAGCATCCAAGAATGCAACAAAATCTACTTTTTAAAATTCTGTGAAACTGTGGACTGATGACTACAGAAAAAGGAGATGCCTGATGTTCAGTGGTGTATGCCTGAACAATAGTCTATCTAATTAATTTTTAAATAGTAGCTGAGGAGACCGCCTGCGCCTTGCGACCACAACCACAAACAAAGAATTTGTCTTAGAAAACAATGGCATAGCAGAAAGGTAGACCTCACAGTACTAATTATATCAAAGCAATGAAGACCCATTGCTTCATAAAGTCACCCTAGTGCACCGGCCGAGGGCAGAGTGAGGGAAGGACGATGTCGGTATTGAGATAAAAAGCAGACATCAAACTTGGCCAAAAAAGGAAGCTTTAGATGAAGAAGCACCTTGTCCTAATGTAAAACAAAAAATGGTAGGTTGCAAGACAAGGCTGCCAACTTTTAAACTCTACAGGCCAAAGTAATGGCCACCAATAAAGAGTCAGTAATGGATGTTCTTGAATGTTCCAAATGGTGGTTTCTGTGAGACACCTGCGTTATAAACACCTTGGATAAAAGTGCAGACTAGAGATTGGGAGACCAGTGGGTGTTAAAAGAAGATCGTCAACACCTGACTCTGGATAGTGCTTAAAGTTGTCTGTAGATCCACTCCCCTTTGAAGAAAGATCTGTGCTACCAAAAAGTGAGAATGAACTCATTTGAGGTATGATGTTATATTTTCTAGGATGTAGATTCTGAAGCCTTAAGCATCTAAGGAATCAATGAGTCTGACAGTTCTCTGTTTCCTAATACCTGGCTTTATATAGCCAAGCCAATAAAGCCAGTAGGATGAAATAGTGGGCCTAAAGACAATAGGTCTGACCAAAGAGCATCCGAGACCAGACAAACATAATCTACCTACCAAGGATAACAAGGCCAATCTGGAGCCACGAGAAAGACAGGATTGCCCTTGTCTTCTACCCAACACAGAGGCCATGAAACAAGCTATAGGGGAGAAAGGTGTAAATGCACTTGTCCCACAGCCCCAACAGGGCATCCTTTGCATCCTCTCAAGGATCCTTTGTCCAAGCCACAAGTCTGAGCACTTTTCGGTTGAGGTAAGACACCAGAATATTAACATGTGTTGGATGGGAATGAAATTCCACTTTGTAGGCCAGAACATTCAGCTTGTGAACCCACTGTCCAAGATATGAGAAATCAAGGGATCTGTAAACAAGTGAAGTCATCCCCCCACTTTGAGTTGTACAGCTGTGGGCTAACCTTCCTGCAGAGGTAGATTACCTTACGGGCTTGGTTGATTTATTCTGCCAAGGATGCTTGTAACCCGTCAGAGGAGGATGTTGGGAGAATGTGGGGGCAGGCGCTTTGCCTCCTGTAAGATTTTTGTTGATATCATCCAGCAGTGCACCAAATAAGCAATCCATCAGGGCTTCCTATGAGGTCTAGTCTGCAAACTAACACTTGAGCCAAAAGGAGTTGTCAAATAACAACTACCGAGACAGAGAGCCTGGAAATTAGATGTCCCACATCCAATGATGCGTCACATATACTGTATATTTAAGGCTGTGAACCAACTGATCAGCCAAACTCATCATACACAAGAGACACCCTTTCGTTCTTCAATCCCTGGCACAAAAGTTTTTGCCCACTCTGAGTGTCTGTGACACTAAAGCAGTGGCTAAAATAGGCCAAAGAACTGATGCAGCAATGGTGTACATGGATCTTGCAATAGATTCCACCATAATGTCCCTTGAGTCTTTAAAGGAAGGAGACTCTACTGGGATCACCGTAGCTTTATTCAAACTGAAGACAGATCCACAATAGGGGGAAAATACTTTTTTTTTTAAGGAACTCCTTCTTGAAAAGGTAATGAACAGGGAAGTGCTTTGGCAAGACAAAGGCCTGAGCTAGATGCTCCTATTCTTCATATATTAAGTTGTCAAAAAACGAATGGTAAGGAAACACCTTTCTAAAGCATTTGGGCTTGTGTGTGCGTAATGCCTCCAACAAAGTACTTAGTGAATACCTTTCTTTAAGGGTTTCAAGCACTGATTTAATACGGGCTAAGATTAAGTCTTTCTCTTGTCCTAACTGCTGGAATTGGCAGACTTTATCACAGGTTTCATGGATGGTGCGGACCCTGTAGAAGGGTTTATCCTCATTCTTGTAAAAAATTTCAGAGGGTTGGAGAGACGGGGGAGGGTGCCTCTTGCCTGATGTGTGTAAGTGCTTGTTCCATGGGACCCACATGTGGAAAAACCAGCCCGCCTTGTAGACTTTGTCATACCAGTTGGACACAGTAGGCCTAGAGTACCCCTAAAGTAGAAGGGTGCTCCCACAGATGAGAAATGGCCCCAGCAAGACTTAATGTTGAACTTAACAAACGTACCTGCCTTTATGCAATCTTCTTTAGAATGCATAATAAGGTGACCAGATTCTCAAAAGAATATCTGTGCACACCATACTTACCATTTCCACTTTTAACCACACCCAGAAAACATGCTCCCATTTGTAGTCACACCCACACAGTTACGCCTTCATTTTAACATGCCCTCAAACAATTGATCACAAACTTTTGGAACAAGAAGCATTCATACTGAGAAAAGAAAGATTTCGTATAAGAGGCACCAAGATTTGCATGCATATTTAGGAAGGACACCTTGAAGACATCAAAAAGAATGCAGTATGCTTACTGCATATATGCAGTATGCCAAAACCAGAAGTTGTGATCAATTAGGTGGGTGTTGCTTCACAGTGTATAGCTATTAATGTGAGAGTAAAATAAGCCCCATAATTGGTATCAGTAATTGGTGGTCATTGAAAGATTGTAATAATAACATTAGTGGGCAGCCTGCCACTCAGGTTATAATAACCTCCCAGCATTGGTGGTCAGTGTCAGGCTATAATACCTCCTGCCATAGAGTGCTATCTTTAGTGCTATAAATTTCCACCCATATGGACCCAACAGTCCTTTTTAGGACTATTTTTTTTTTTTTTGGTCTGTGTCAGTTATAAGTTATTTTTCTGTGTTGCTCCTCTTCTTCATTTTTTTTGTTCTCAGGATCTTTTTTTTTTTTTTCAGGATCAGCAGCAGCACAAGCTTCTTGATGAGCTGTGCATACTATTACGGTCCAGTTTAGTGCAGAAAAGCACTACATTGTGCTCCACATGGTAAGATCCACCAAAGCACCACATTCCCCATCCAACTATTGCCATAACTGGTAAAAAAATAAGGCAATCATCCATTATCAATATATCTGAGAGGCCTAAAGAGAGAGGCAGAGGTTGTAAACTTGAAGCTATTAGTGGCAAGCAGGTTCTGTATCCAGAGACTAAGCAGTGGTCAGGCCACACCTTCAGGAGGCAAGGCACTTCTGCCTTTCTTTTTGGGCAGTGTGCATGCTATACAGCAGGGGAGTATCTAGCACGAGGCAAACAAGGCGTTTGCCTCGGGCGGCATTTTTCAGAGGGGCGGCCCCCCAGGCAGAGGGTGAGGCGGCCGGTGAGCAGAGGGGACAGTGAGCGGGACAGCTTCGCCTTCCGACATGAGGTAAAGGCTCGGACCGTTCATATCTCAGGGTCTGATGAGGAAGCCGCAGCCGTTCTCAGAACTCTCTTCTCCCGGCCGAAGATCTCGACTGAGCATGCGCCCTTTGCGGCTGCCCGAGACACAGGTAAGTTTTAACCTTTGTTACAGGGGGGGGGGGGGGGGGGCGCCCAAATCTAGTCTTGCCTAGGGAAGCACAAAACCTAAATACACCACTGCTATACAGCCAGAGCATACAACGGAGGTGGGGGTGTAGATACACAAGCCATCATCATCCTCCTCATCCTTCTACCAGGTGCAGAGCAGTGCACTGTTATCAGCTGCTCCATGTGTGCCCTGCTCTACCTCCTCAGGTGCAGCTAATTCTACCATTTCCCACAAACTGGCATAGAGGAGTCAGCTGGATTATTTCAGCACAGTTTAAGTCACTTGTTGCAGGACAACACAGTACAATTTATTTCATCTCATGTTGATGAGGAGAGAAACAGGAGCAAAGAGGGGAGAAGAACCAATTGCAGTGATGTTCCTGCAGCTGCTGCTTAGTTGGCTTCAGATGAGTATGATGAAGTCTCAGACCGTACCTGTGTGCCAGAGAGAGTAGAGGAGGAAAGTGAGAGGGAGGCACAACATCATCAAGGCAGGATGATGTCCAGAAGCAGCTTGTAAACAAGTGGAGGGAGCAGTCACCCTATTCCACCAGATGGCACAGCTTCACAGGTGCAGGCCATTGGTGTCTCTAGGTCCAATCCTCAGTGAAAAACTCAGCTGTGTGGGCCCTTTTTTTTTTATACATGTGCTGCAGACAGCATTGTAGTGATTTGCAGTTTCTGACTTCTGCATATCATGCATGGTAAATCTATCAGTCATTTAGGTACCACATGCATGAAGAGACACATGACTATTCACCACAAAGCTCAGTTGGAGCAGCACATGAATGCTACTGGTTGGCAGCAAAAGACCAACAATCCTCCTCCTCCTTCTCGCTTTTCCCTTTTCACCTCTACCCCCACTACACAAGAATCTGGATCTGCAGGATCAGGAGATAGAGATGAAAGTCTTACAAGGGTTTTGAAAGGCTTACCTTACATCACTTGCAGCAGGAAAAGGGTCAGCATAGGGCCATGCAGAGTAGGGGCAAGCGTAAGCTTCAAACTTGCTCTGATTCTCCAAACCCCACCTTGCCATCACCAGCTGTATTCTTGACCAGGCAGGTGTCCCTTCCCCAGCTACTGGATGTAAGAAAACATATGCACCCAGTCACTCCCATGCCCAATGCCTCAATACAAGCTTAGAAAATTGCTGTGTTGTGGGTGAGGACATGCTGCGGAATAAATTCTTTCCAAAGCCTGGAAGTATCCCCTCTCATGACCATCATGCCTTGGATCTTCCTGTCAGTGAAAGGAGGAGAATATGTGTGAGGGGGGGTTGGAAAGGGGGGTGTATTATTATGTGTGTGTGGGGAGTGTATTATTATGTGTGTGGGGGGGATTGGAATGGGGGGGTCCCCTATATTTCAGGTGCGATTAGGAATTCCTGTGTCACAAACTTGTGGTTTCCTGCAGCAGGAATCCCTAATCTGGCGTTTACATGCAGCAAATGTCACCGATTCAAGTTAATGAGCAGGTGACAGCCGCTGCATGTACACACCTGCATACTGCACGTAATCGTATGTGATATGATTAAATGCAGTTACAAAAACAATCACTGTCACTTGATCATTAATTTGAGTCGGTGACAGTTGCCGCTTGTATACATGTGCATACATTAAAACTGGTACCGTATATAGTAGCGGTCCCCACGGGACTAAAAAATGTGTCCAGTGGTCCCCGACTAAATTGAGTTTGAGACCCCTGTTCTAATGCCTCCATACTCAAAAAAGTTTGTATCATGCATTTTAACTCCAGGTTGCTGCAGGCTAATCCAGGCATGTATTTATTGATAACAAAAATTTAAATACAACTCAAACATTTGAATATGCCTTTATGCTTCTCGTGATCTTTTGCATAGCAAGCCTAAGATTGGTGGAAGGAGAGGCATCGGTGTGAGCCAGTCAAATTTTTTCACAGTGATGTCAATCAAACACTAGAAGTTGGCTGATAGGAAGATAGAGCAGAGCGATGATGATGATGATGATGATGATGATGATGATGATGATGACCTTCACAGTTGTTCAGCCCAAAGCAGTGATGTGGTGACCGAACTGTATTGCTTCATTGCAGTGGACTTTTCAGTGCCTGCATGAAAACTCAGGTTGATCTTAATTACAACTCTTAATCGCCAAGCTTCAGATGCTTGTATTTTAGTTAAGGACCAAATCAATTTTTGCTGTGTGTGTGTTCAACCTCAATTTTCACCTTTCTCATTTATTGCACCAACACATATTATATTATTTGTAAAGGACAAAAGGGGCTTTAAAGGAGAACTATGAGGTGAGTGCTTTTCACTCACCTCATAGTTCTCCTTTAATTAGATGTGACATATGCATATATAAGTTCTCATTTAGCACATGACGGAAGCTTAAGCCCTTTAAGACCCATGATGGAATTATTCCGTCATGGGTCCTTATGGCATGGACAACCATGACGGAATAATTCCATCATGGGTCTTAAAGGGCTTAAGCTTCCGTCATGTGCTAAATGAGAACTTATATATGCATATGTCACATCTAATTAAAGGAGAACTATGAGGTGAGTGCTTTTCACTCACCTCATAGTTCTAGCCGACCTGTGACAGTCTCATTGTCACAGGTCGGCTAGAACTATGAGGTGAGTGCTTTTCACTCACCTCATAGTTCTAGCCGACCTGTGACAGTCTCATTGTCACAGGTCGGCTAGAACTATGAGGTGAGTGCTTTTCACTCACCTCATAGTTCTCCTTTAATTAGATGTGACATATGCATATATAAGTTCTCATTTAGCACATGACGGAAGCTTAAGCCCTTTAAGACCCATGATGGAATTATTCCGTCATGGGTCCTTATGGCATGGACAACCATGACGGAATAATTCCTTCATTGGTCCTTAAGGGGTTAAGGCAAGCTATTTCTTACAAACAATATATGTTACCATTGTTTTTGCTGTCTGGCGGGAGTTCTACCTTAAAACCAACTCTATAGAATGGTTTCTTTTAAAAGAAAGTGTGCTGTATTGTGGGTTCGGTGATGTAGCCCAGGTTTTGGTCATACTATAATTAGCACTTTACAAGTTCACTGAATCTGAGTATTGTATGTATACATAACTTTCAAATGAAATAAATAATAAATAATCTCGGCAAATACTCTTTTCTTGCCAGAGCAAAATTCTTCTAAGAAAGCCATCTATATCTATTTCTTCAACATATTTTCATATAAACAGTTTCACTGAAAGGAAATAGCTAAGGAATTGTGTTCTCATGTGCTTCTTCCTTTTCATGTATTCTCTTTTGTAAACTGCAAATTGTATTTCCAGTAATACTGCCACAGCAATGTTCTTATAAAAGTATGTGAGCAATATTGTAGGTTTGGGTTTGCAACCTAGGTTTTTGATTCATGTAAGCAGTATTATCCTGCTTTACCAAGTGTATTTAGTGCCATCATTTATGCACAGTTTGAATTAAAATGAAGTAAGGCATTTTTCAGAGAAAAGTAAAATAAGGTATTATGAACTTGTGCATAGCTTTTTCCATTTATGTAAGGCAGCTTACAGTTCAACATACTGTGCCTGCAGGCTTGTACAGCTGCAAAAACTTACCTACCACCACCTTGCATGCCCTCTAGCCCATAGTTGCTGCTTTCGTCCCCTAATTTTAGTTCCCTGCATTAATGCTCAATCTCCCCAATAAAACTCTTATAGAAATGAAGGGGCTCACTGTTTTTAAAAAAAATGTAAAACAGTTTAAATGTGGGCACCTAGTTGTTCAAGAAATAAAAATCAGGCTGATTAGCAATGGCCAACACCTATAGATTCAAGTGTGGTTTGGTCATATTTTCACAAAGCTTTAATTCTTGTATAAATTAGCAACCAGAAACAATGTCAATACTTTTGTTAATATAGGCGTTGTCTGCAAGGAGTTAAGAAACCAGGGTTCTGATATACTATTATGACAGGGATACTATAGACGTTATGTGTAAGTTGGAGGGATAGCCAGCGACCATTAATAACTGTTTGGTATGGCTGAGTGGCTTAGTTTGTGAAGAGTAAAGATGTGTCCTGGACATTTCTGTCCTCTGGTGAATGTTAAGAGAGGTCCTGGATGTAGCTTGTGCTGGATTAGCATCATGCGCTTCCATGGTGCTAGTGAACGGCTTGCTTGAAAATGCATGACACTGTGCAAAAATTTGAAGGCACCCCTGACAAAGCCGAAAGGCACCCCAGGGTGTCACTGCACCCTGGTTGAGAAAGGCTGGCCTAAAGTATGGGGCTATACTTGAAACTCTTCCACTAACACTATATAAAACACAGTCCTATTGTACAATCTCCTTTACATCTACCAATAACTATGTAGGCTGACCTGACTGGATACAAAACATTCCTACCAGACCTAAAGGTTCTTGTATTGTTTGGGAGGGGGAACCGCACGCTTTTTTTTTTCTTTTTAAATGTAATTTTTTTCTTTAAAAATGTCATTTCCTGTCAGCTCCATGGCAGCACACGAATGGGTTAATCCCTCCCTCCTCCCCTAATCAGGATCGTAACTCATAAAAGCTGAAAGAGTCCCCTGGCTTGCCGTTCTTTTTTTTTTCCTCCTATATGTCAGTATCCGAGCACGGTGCCTACCTAGCAGGGATAAAGTTCTTGCTGTCCGCCTTCTTCTTCTACCTCCTTCAGTTGGCGAAGTCTATGTGAGCCCTTTCCTAAATGGTGCAGGTCCATGGGAGCCCCGCTGGTGATCCTCGGGGCCTGGCGAACAATGTGTAAGTACACTGCTGTTGCTCATTATGGGTGGAGGAGATATTGCTACTTGGTCTGGGCCCCTAAAGGAGCCCATGCACCTTACAATTATCTGGAGATTTTTTGTCTTTCAGCAGAAAACGTTTGGATGTCAATTGACAAGTTAATGGCGTGGTTGTACAATGAAAATCTCTAGATGCAAACTGCACATGCTCAAACGAAAGTTTGTCCTTTTGATCAATATAAATCGGCTAGGTGGTGTTGCTGACAAGCGTTATTTGTGAACTGCATTGGTCTGTGCATGATGGGTTAGTTGTAAGGAAATTGTATGAAGGTGTGATGTCTGCACAACAAACGTTTTACAATGGTTGTAAGTTGTATGGCCACCTTTACATATGTGATTGTGTGGTGCTGCTCATGCTTAAGCTGACTCTTGCAGGTATTTACCTGAAACACCCATTAGCTTGCTTTCAGGTGCTTTAACCCCGCAGGTGCTTGCTGAGTGCAGGCTGCTGCCACTTGTAGCTCTGCTACTAAATCTTTTAACTGGATCTTACAGAAAGGTGTTCGCTAACTCTGTCAGCTTCATCTTGTGCCCTAACTCTTGGGTGCTTTCTGGGTGAGTACTTTGCTGTCACCTGTGGTTCCCCAGCGTTGGTAATGTTTAAAATGTAACTTATGGAGTTGTTGCTTCATTGCAGGCCTATTCTGCCTGTTATTCGGTATTCCTTCTTGTGTATTTC
>NW_017307643.1:342459-344148 GCF_000935625.1 Nanorana parkeri
GTTATTTATTTACTGCAGAAAGTCTTTCAGGATACCCTCAGGAAATGTTTCTTCTGCATAGGGTCAGTCCTTAAACCAGCCTACTGTAGATCCAGCTTAGGAGTCTAGTCCGGACCCTTCTAGAGCTGGCCGCAGTCGGGAGTCCTCCGGACCCCATTCTGATTCTCCCTCTTCAGATGAAGAATGTATCCAGGATGAATGGAGTCAGGTGGATGGGAAGTATTCCTTTGGATATAGATTCTCTAAACTGTATCCTTTTAAGAAAGAGGATCTTAAACACTCAGATGAATCACCTGTGGTTAATGCGGCCTTAATGAGGCTGGCAAGGCATGTCACGCTGCTCCTTGGTGACGCTGTTACCTTCAAGGATGTCTTGGGCAGATTTGGATCTTAAAAAGATCTATCTCTTGGCCGGTGGGGCCTGCAAACCTGCAGTTGCTATGGCAGTACCTTCCAAGGCCCTGAAGGCTTGGGTGGGCAGCGCTGAAGCAGCAGTTTCGAAGAATCTTAGTAAATCTAAGATCTTAGACGGCTTAAAGAATATCAGATTGTCTTCTACATTCTGCACCAAGGTTCGTCGATGTTAAATTTTAGCCAGAGTTTTGTTGGCCGCAGTGGCGGGCAGAGGGGCTCTGTGGCTCAGGCCGTGGGTGGCAGATCCCACATCCAAGCAGGGATGTGGTAATTCCATTTGGGGGTCAGTTGCTACTCTGCAACAAACTAAACATCACAACAGCTAAGGCCACTGGAGGTAAGGCATACGGTGCAGTCTCTCTTCCCCAGAAGAGGTTCCGGGCACAAAGCTGTGCAATCCCAGGTGCCCTATCGTACCATCTACTGTTAGTGTCTCATTGTCTTCAGATTGTCGGGTCCATGATGTCAATGATTCCTGCAGCCCAGTGGGCCCAATGGCGAACTTGTTTCTTTCAGACCGGGTTCTTGCGGCATGCTGAGGTTCATTCCCAAGGTTGTGACTGACTTTCACATACACCAAGAAATTGTATTACCAACCTTCAAGTCGGATGATGGGGGCCAGATTAGCCACTTGGATGTAGGTGATACGCTAAAGGCGTATATTTTGGCCACGGAAGAGCTCAGGTCTACGGGTCATCTCTATCGTTACAGCAGGTGCCAGGAAGGATGCTACAGCATCCAGTAGGCTCATAGCATCCTTGATAGGGAAGGCGATGTCGTTAGCATATGAAGCCGAGCACATGACTGTCCCAAGTGGGGTGTCTGCTCATTTCCACTAGGAGTCTGGCCACATCATGGGCTGCACCCAATCGTGTTTCCTTAGACTGTGTGTAAAGCGGCCACGTGGTCTTCTCCGCACATGTTCATGACACACTACTGTGTAGATCCAGCTGCCTTAACTAAAGTTGAATTCGGCCGTAGGGTTATTCTTCTACCATGAGTTGTGATTTAAAAAATTTCAAGCATACCCACCCCTGTTTTTGGCTAGTTAATTCCCATTCATGAGCTGCCATGGAGCTGACAGAAAAACAGGAAAATTGTATTTCATACTTACCGTAATTTTCCTTTCCTGTCCAGCTCCATGGCAGCACAAGGCCCACCCATATAGTAGTTGAGTTACGGAACGGCAAGCCAGGGGACTCTTTCAGCTTTTATGAGTTACGATCCTGATTAGGGGAGGAGGGAGGGATTAACCCATTCGTGTGCTGCCATGGA
>NW_017307643.1:344294-351896 GCF_000935625.1 Nanorana parkeri
GGGGGCTTATTGGGCATATACCAGTATGGCCTTATCGGAGAAAACAGCGTGTGAATCATGTTGTCAGAGGCCACTACAGACAAGGAGGCAGGTATATGCAGGTTATTTATTTACTGCAGAAAGTCTTTCAGGATACCCTCAGGAAATGTTTCTTCTGCATAGGGTCAGTCCTTAAACCAGCCTACTGTAGATCCAGCTTAGGAGTCTAGTCCGGACCCTTCTAGAGCTGGCCGCAGTCGGGAGTCCTCCGGACCCCATTC
Source organism: Nanorana parkeri (assembly GCF_000935625.1). Taxonomy (NCBI): domain Eukaryota; kingdom Metazoa; phylum Chordata; class Amphibia; order Anura; family Dicroglossidae; genus Nanorana; species Nanorana parkeri. The sequence continues at coordinate 344,555 of NW_017307643.1, forward strand.
TGATTCTCCCTCTTCAGATGAAGAATGTATCCAGGATGAATGGAGTCAGGTGGATGGGAAGTATTCCTTTGGATATAGATTCTCTAAACTGTATCCTTTTAAGAAAGAGGATCTTAAACACTCAGATGAATCACCTGTGGTTAATGCGGCCTTAATGAGGCTGGCAAGGCATGTCACGCTGCTCCTTGGTGACGCTGTTACCTTCAAGGATGTCTTGGGCAGATTTGGATCTTAAAAAGATCTATCTCTTGGCCGGTGGGGCCTGCAAACCTGCAGTTGCTATGGCAGTACCTTCCAAGGCCCTGAAGGCTTGGGTGGGCAGCGCTGAAGCAGCAGTTTCGAAGAATCTTAGTAAATCTAAGATCTTAGACGGCTTAAAGAATATCAGATTGTCTTCTACATTCTGCACCAAGGTTCGTCGATGTTAAATTTTAGCCAGAGTTTTGTTGGCCGCAGTGGCGGGCAGAGGGGCTCTGTGGCTCAGGCCGTGGGTGGCAGATCCCACATCCAAGCAGGGATGTTGTAATTCCATTTGGGGGTCAGTTGCTACTCTGCAACAAACTAAACATCACAACAGCTAAGGCCACTGGAGGTAAGGCATACGGTGCAGTCTCTCTTCCCCAGAAGAGGTTCCGGGCACAAAGCTGTGCAATCCCAGGTGCCCTATCGTACCATCTACTGTTAGTGTCTCATTGTCTTCAGATTGTCGGGTCCATGATGTCAATGATTCCTGCAGCCCAGTGGGCCCAATGGCGAACTTGTTTCTTTCAGACCGGGTTCTTGCGGCATGCTGAGGTTCATTCCCAAGGTTGTGACTGACTTTCACATACACCAAGAAATTGTATTACCAACCTTCAAGTCGGATGATGGGGGCCAGATTAGCCACTTGGATGTAGGTGATACGCTAAAGGCGTATATTTTGGCCACGGAAGAGCTCAGGTCTACGGGTCATCTCTATCGTTACAGCAGGTGCCAGGAAGGATGCTACAGCATCCAGTAGGCTCATAGCATCCTTGATAGGGAAGGCGATGTCGTTAGCATATGAAGCCGAGCACATGACTGTCCCAAGTGGGGTGTCTGCTCATTTCCACTAGGAGTCTGGCCACATCATGGGCTGCACCCAATCGTGTTTCCTTAGACTGTGTGTAAAGCGGCCACGTGGTCTTCTCCGCACATGTTCATGACACACTACTGTGTAGATCCAGCTGCCTTAACTAAAGTTGAATTCGGCCGTAGGGTTATTCTTCTACCATGAGTTGTGATTTAAAAAATTTCAAGCATACCCACCCCTGTTTTTGGCTAGTTAATTCCCATTCGTGTGCTGCCATGGAGCTGACAGGAAAACAGGAAAATTGTATTTCATACTTACCGTAATTTTCCTTTCCGTTCCAGCTCCATGGCAGCACAAGGCCCACCCATATAGTAGTTGAGTTACGGAACGGCAAGCCAGGGACTCTTTCAGCTTTTATGAGTTACGATCCTGATTAGGGGAGGAGGGAGGGATTAACCCATTCGTGTGCTGCCATGGACCTGGACAGGAAAGGAAAATTACGGTAAGTATGAAATACAATTTTCCTGTTTTTTGCTGCAGCAGGGTTCTATACATTGTACAGATGCGCTACTTTACAGGCAGTTTAAGGGGACCTCCCAGGCATGATATTTAAAGGAACTTTTCATTTTTATTGTTTCACTTTAAGTGATGTTAAAATCACTGCTCCTTTAAAAGTTGTATTTATTAAAAGTGTTTTTTTATTGATTCATGTCCCTCAGGGCAGTACCCGAATCCCCATACACTTTTTATGGCTATTAACTTGCAAATAAGCCTTCAAAATTGGGTCAATTGATTTTCAAAGCTCTACCCCCTTAGATTTGCATTGGGTTCGAATTCGAACTGAAATGGGGGGTGTTCCGCTCATCACTACTCCCAACTTTGAGATATGGAAAAGAGGGACACGTTATAGCACAAAAATTTTTTGCAAAGGACATGCTCCTGCCATGCCTCCAGTAACATGGACCATAATGATTGCTTTTTGTATCACTATTTTTCCTTTATTTTGGAAAATGGCATAATAACAAAATAAATAATTTAAAGGCTATTTGAAAGTTTAGTGTGGTAAAACACTTTTGATAGGTAAATTTTAGAGATATCTTTACATTAGGTCAACAAGAGGGACAACTGAGGTGGAAAGAGGGACAGAGTTTTGGTTTTAAAAGAGGGACAGTCCCTCCAAATGACTGGGAGTTGGTAGTTATACATTTGCTATTCAAAAAGCTGTACACACATCTGGAGTTATTTACATCACCAGGCGCACTTATACCTGAAAACCTCCCAGGTAGGAAGTCCGTAGGGACTGTAACTACTTACAGCCTTTTGTCATAATACTGTGTTTGGAAAGTTGGTTACATGACCTTGGGACTGCATATTTAAAGAGAATTTACACATAAATAAATTACAAATAGTGTTGGGATGCAAACAAACAAACTGTACCTTTTACGATGCTAACATTAATATATATATTGACATTTATTTAAAAGTATTGGAATTGATAAATAATACGGTTGAGAGTTTATGCCTTCTTGGTATCATTAGTACAGTTTGGATGATTTGTACATTTTAGGGAGCTGCACCCATGCAGAAGAATGTTTTCAGAATAATGTGCAGCGTACACTCTGTGATCATCTAGTGCCTGATGTTCGGACGGGTTGTGCTATGCAAATTATCATCTGTTCTAGCACAACATGCAGCATTGCTGTGTTTTGCTTTCTATTTGTAGACATTTGGTGTTGATATTACCTTAAGCTGTTTGAAGAGGGACCATAAATGAGCCATGAAAATCGGCACAGAGTCAACCAGATGATCTTGCTGGTGCATTCACATTGATTATTCGCTTTGGCTCTGTTTACTTAAAAAAAAAATGAAATTTCTTCAAGTGCTACCCTTCTTTTAGTTTAGTGTACAGCCAGATTTGTCAGCTATAGTTAAAGGTCTGATTATGGCTTAATTTGGTGTCCATATCCCTGCTGCAGTCTTTGTTTTTTAATGGAAATGTATTCAGCAAGACACAACATTGAAAAGTTGCATGCAGATTGCAGAAGTTAGATTTTAGAAATCCTTCTCTCTCTTATCTATGAACCTGGAATATGCAAGATGAAGCTATAACCAGTACAACCTTACCTACCAAAATGATTGGTCAGTAGGAATTAGCTAATTAGCCTAGATTCAATAGAGAGGTGAAGATCAACCTGGAAGAAATCAAAGACCACCAGATTCAAAAGAATGTAACGCACAGTGCAGGGGTCAGTAGTATTTAACAGAGAGCTCAGAGGTCAGGAGTAATTAACAAAGAGTTCAGGGGTCAGTAGTATGCAAGCACAGTGCAGAGGTCAGTAGTATTTAATACACAGTTTTGGTGTCGGGCGTATTTAATGCAGAGTTCCGGGGTCAGTATTATGTGGGTAGAGTTCAGACGTTAGTAGTGTGTGAGTTAGATGAAGTAGGCATGCAGCATCAATACCAGTGACATTTTTTTATTTTAGCTCAAAGTGCAGCAGTCATTTCACATAATACCCTTGTGTATAGATACAGCATGACTCACACTGGGGTTCATGTGGATAGCTCCAGTGATTACTTTACTATTAACTACCTCCACCTTCTCCTTCCTATCAGCCACTTTCCAGCCTGTGGGTGGGAAAACATGTGCTTCCGGACCAGCCTTCCTTAGCCTTCCTGCACTGACTTGTCAACCCTTACACATTGTTACAGAAGTGCCCAAGTCGTGGTCAGCTGTGTGTATCCCAAATAATCATAATGTACACACACTAGATGATAGATGCTGTGCTCCTGGGAGATGACAGATGAGGTTTTATCAGAAAAAAAAATTTAGAGTGTATTTCGAGACAACAGCCAAAATTATTGTAAAGACTCAATAGAAAGTGACAGTCGCAGATAGCAAATTGAGATGCAAGTTTGAAAATGACTTGCTAAACTATTGCTAGACTTGCCAAGCTTCTCAATTTTGCAAGTCTCCAGATCAATGTGCTTGGCAAAAGTGCTGTACACTTGCAGAGCTCTTGTTAAGACCTGCGGGACTCTTGCTGTAGACTTGCCTAGCAAATTTGCTACAAATTCAAAAAGTGTCAACTAGAATTTGTGCTGCAAGAGTTCTGCAAGTCTACAGCTTGCCAGGAATGTGTGCAGCAAGTTAACAAGAATTACAATTTAACCCTGCCACAAGTTTGTAGCAAGTTATCCTTGCTATCTGGGGTGTTACAGTGTAAACACTTGGGGGCCAATTCATAAGTCTTCCACCCAGCTGCACGCTGGATGAATGTCATTTATGCAGCATAAAACAGAGAAAACCAGAAAGAAAGAAAAACTAGAAACTTTTTTCTGCTTTCCTCTTTTTTTTTTCTCTGTTTTATTTCAAAAAAAAAAATATATAAAACCCGATGAAAAACTGCAAGGAGGGCCCGACATCTAAACCGCAACTGAAGTTGTCCCTGTAAGGACTGTTGGGTTTATGCACGGTAAACACAGAGGTGACTATACAGTTAAATGGAACTCTTATTCACCATTATACTGTATATATCACACTACAGCACAGTAAACACCTGGAAAGAAGGGTGATACAGACTATGTAGCCCATCACATTGCAATTCACTGTAATAATGTGGCACATTTCAACACTGCATAGTACTGCATATGTAAGAAAAATTGGGGTGATTTAAACAAATAATACGATGAATATTAATAAGTAATATCCGTATTATTTATTAACGCCCACTTCTTCCTGTTCGAGAGGTCAGCTAGGAAATATACACACAAACCGTGGGTTTAAAATAATATATTGTACAAAGAATTTAAACATGCACAGCTTGCTTTTAGACAAAGAAAATATTACAGTAATGACAAAAGCAACAAATCATTTATCCAACATTACTACCATGGGAAAGCTAACAAATCAGTAGTACTAAACCAGCAATACTAAATCAGAAACCAACCCAACACCTCTACAACACATAAAATATCATAAACTGGTTGCAGCATAACTAGCCAGTTGGATGCATGTATATTACCCATCCTAAGGGATTGCACAGGTTCTGGACTCTGGGTTCCTCTGATGGCCTTCTTCAGCTGACCCGTCCAGCTGTCCTTCTTTTGATAGCCTCCTCCCTCTAGTGGCCTCCCCAATGACTCTTGCCTATCCCTCCTTTATGCTGGTTTCCTTAGTTCACTATCACAACTAAGTGCTATCTTCCTTAGGGCACTGACACTCCCAAATCACCACTATTGTAAAACCAGTTGTCCATTTTAACGTATCAAGGTGACCAGTAATCCCATATAGACAACACTGTTGTGTTAATCCCTGACCATAACATATCTGCCCTCAGAGACCAAAGGGAAGATCTGCATGGCAGACTTTAGCATACTAATGCAGTAATTCTTTCAATTATACTGATCTCAGAGAAGATGGCGTCCTTAAAGGAGAACTATGACATGAGTGATTTCCACTCACCTCATAGTTCTAAGCCGACCTGTGACAATGAGACTGTCACAGGTCGGCACAGTAGATCGGGAGGTGAGAGAACACATATCTCCAAGGTACAATTGTGTTCACACCTAGACTGCATACACACATCCTTTTGGTTAATTATATTTCTTACAGGAACCTATCTTATAATGCTATTAAATATATAAATATTATTATTCTTTTTTAGACACTGGAATTTCTTAAAAATACTGTATATCGCAGCAGCACTGTATAACAGCAACTATCTCTCCCTGCAAAGAACACTGTCACATATCCCTATCTACTCCAACTCTCCACACACACACACACACGCACACACACACACGCACACACACTGACAAAAGCTTGCTGGGAGGGAGGGAACTGGCACTTAGGAAAACCCTGATCATTGGCCCTTCTAAGTCACCTTACCACAGTTAAAAAGCCAGGAAGTACATGGTTAAAAACTGGTTGCTATAACTGCGAAGGGCCGCATTAGTTAGACATTTTTCCAAAACTGCAAATTACTTCTTTTTGAGTCAAACTAATGGCCGACCGAAACCCAAAGTTTATTCATACTGGTCAGTTAGATAGGGATCTTTCCTCGAAATAGACAGTTTAAAGGCATAGGATGGACTCCACTCCTGCAAACATCTGTAACTGGATTTTTTTTCTATCTTTTTATATAACATTAACTTACAATTAAATTCAGCTACGTATTATATATTGTACAAAAACATTTTTAAAATCAATTCCAATTTAAATATCTAATCAAGGAGTTGGAACACTGGGAGTTTCTCTCTATATTTAGCCAGATGGCTGTTAAATTTGCCTTTACCATTAGAGAGGTTGCTTCCCACTGAGCAATAATATTACAGTATTGATATATGTTGCGCAATATTATGATCTTGTGGAACATTCCTGGCCAACCATCTTTTAAACAATTCAATTGATAACATTTTTAGATCACCCTCCTTTTCTTGGGTAAAGGGTAGGAACACAATATTTTCAGATGTGAAAGTTATGTGTCCCTCTACCAAATCATTAACCCAACATGGCACTCTACTCCAGAGTTGTTTTTTATGACTCTACAGATAAACAGAATATGGCTCAGCTTTGAACTAAGGAACCCACACTTCACACATCAACTTCTCACCTTTCCATTCAGTATATTTTGCACTAGAGATAAAGGCTCTTATTCTGACTCCGATCGCTGTGATAGCGAAATATATCCCTTGCTGAGACCTCTATGCCTGGCCTGTATAAGCAGATATACTCACTGCGGACAATCCTCGTCAGATAGCTGAACTCGTCAATACCGATTCATTCAAAAGAGGTGTTTATTCTTTAACATCAGGGTTACAGCAGATGATAGGAACAGTAGTTGAACGGTTATAGTATTGTGCGGTCAGAAAATGATGCCTTTCCCATAACGTCTTCCGGGACAGCATCACGAGATGGAATCTCCTCCCCCACACACAGGAAACACGTCACTTAATCTGTTTAAAAGACCCTCCTCTCCTCCACTCCCTCAGTCTTTTGTGTTTCCTCAGTCAAGCTGGGGAGCGCGTCACAGAACGCTGAGAGGGGCTTCCATGTGGTGATACTGCCCGGGAAGTCTTCCTTTTATGTATAGCCTGCCTGTGTAAGGCAGAGGGGTAGGTTTGCCTACCTTGTGTGAGCCCCAGGGATTCTCCTAGCGCTGCAGGAGATGAGGCTGGCTTCCTTTCCCCCTTCAGTGCCCAGTGCGGGCCGGTACCGGGAGGACGAAACCCCCCTGGCTGGTCAGGAGAAACGGTGGACCGCCGTTCAGAGGGGTCTGTCCGGTTCTC
>NW_017307643.1:354014-354475 GCF_000935625.1 Nanorana parkeri
GAAAAGGCAAGGGCATTGTTGCTCTTGCTGGGGGATCTGGTGGACCAAAGAGTCAATTCCAGAGTTCCGGCTCCGGAAGAAGGGAAGGGGTTTTACTCTCACGTTTTTTTGGTATTAAAACCCTCAGGTCAGTATCGGTTGATACTGAATTTAAAACCCCTGAACGTAGTCATAAGGTACAAGAGGTTCAGGATGGAGTCAATCTTCTCTATAAGAAACATCCTGCAGCCAGGAGCTTACATGGCGTCCCTGGATTTAAGAGATGCTTATCTCCATATCCCAATACACCCAGCTTTTCAGCAGTTCCTGAGACTAGCGGTAAGGATGGGACCGACTATTCACCATTTCCAGTTCAGGGCTCTGCCGTTCGGTCTCTCGTCAGCACCTCGAATTTTTTCAAAAGTGTTGGGGGAGGCTCTTGTCCCGTTACGGTTGCAGGGAATAAATATCATTCCTTACCT
>NW_017307643.1:354887-367885 GCF_000935625.1 Nanorana parkeri
GGAACTGGAATCGCTCGCAAGAGGGATTGGACGTTGCCTTTACCCTCCCCCCCTCAGTAAAGAGAAGCCTGTGGTGGTGAAGGATTCATCCACACCTTCGGGCGGGTCTGGAGTGGAGTTCTCAAGCCTCCATACGCTTGACCACAGATGCCAGTGCGTGGGGATGGGGAGCTCATGTAGGGGAGAGGCTAGCGCAGGGTCGCTGGTCTCTAATAGAGTCCAGAAGGTCCTCCAACTGGAGAGAGTTGAAAGCGGTCGCAAACGCGATCAGGTTTTTCCAGGACGTTTTGAAAGAACACAATCTGTTGGTTCTCTCAGACAACATCACAGCGGTGGTTTATCTGAACAAGCAGGGGGGCACAAGAAGTTGGCCGCTGCAGCTTCTAGCCAAGGAAATATTTTCCTGGGCGGAAGTGAATCTGAAGTCCCTGTTTGCAGTACACCTGAGGGGTACCCACAACATCCTGGCGGACTATCTGAGTCGGCATCGGATACTGCAGGACGAATGGGTCCTGAACCAGGAAGTATTTTCACTGATTTCAGAGAAATGGGGTTTGCCGGTGGTAGATCTTTTTGCAACTCAGGAGAATGCAAAACTAAGGAAGTTTTTTTCCCTCCAGCAGGGGGATTCCGCTCTGGCTGTGGATGCCCTGTCAAATCCATGGGACTTCCCCCTATGCTACGCATTTCCCCCGTTGCATCTAATTCCAAGAGTCCTTCAGAAATTCGGGTTGGAGGATACAGAGCTAATATTGATTGCACCATACTGGCCGAAGAGAGCCTGGTTTGCCCTTTTGCTTTCACTCACGGATCGCTCACCTTGGATCCTGCCCGACAGACCAGATCTGATCTCGCAGGGACCAGTGCTGCATCCGCAGGTCCTCAGGTTCAAGCTAGCGGCTTATTATCTGAGGAAGACATTTTAAGGGCCAGGGGTCTGTCCACAGGTGTGATCAATACGCTTTTGTTCAGTCGTAAACCAGTAACAAGGCGTATATACGGGAAAGTGTGGAAAACGTTCAGCTCTTGGAGGCTCCGTAATCATAGAGATTACACAGTCCCAGCCGTTTTGGATTTTCTACAACAGGGGGCTGATATGGGGCTGGCAGTTAGTACCCTGAGGGTTCAGATATCAGCACTCAGCGTTTTCTTTCAGGTGTCACTAGCTAGGGATCAGCTTGTGGCTAGGTTCTTTAAAGCCCTGGAAAGGCTTAGACCAGTGGTGGTCCGTTCGGTTCCCCAATGGAATTTGTCTACGGTGTTGCAGGTTCTCACAGCCGCTCCTTTTGAGCCCCTGGATGAGGTCTCACTTAGAAACCTTACCTTAAAAACTGTGTTTTTGGTAGCTATTACTTCTGCTCGTAGGGTGAGTGAGCTCCAAGCCCTATCCATTAAGGAACCGTTCCTGTCTATTTTTGAGGATCGGGTTGTCCTTCGAACAGACCCGGCTTTTCTGCCAAAGGTCGCTTCGAGGTGCAACAGGGTGCAGGAGATCATTCTACCTACATTCTGTCCCAAACCAGTAGGTAGCAGGGAATCAGGTTTTCACTGTTTAGATGTGAGACGTTGTTTGCTCCAGTACTTGAAGATTTCCAAGGAATTTCGGAGATCTGAATCACTGTTTGTGCTGTTCTCTGGTAGGTCCAAGGGGAAGCAAGCTTCTAGATCCTCCTTAGCTAGGTGGTTGAGGCAGGCCATTATGGAAGCTTATGGAGTGTTAAATGTTCCACCCCCGTCTTTGGTGACAGCACATTCAACTAGAGCTTTAGCAACGTCCTGGGCCGAACGAGCTGGTGCTACGCCGGAACAGATTTGTAAGGCGGCAACATGGTCAAGTTTCTCCACCTTCGCAAAGCATTATCGCCTAGATCTCAATACCGCAGGGGATCAGGCATTTGGCAGGAAGGTACTACAAGCGGTGGTCCCGCCCTAATTGGTAAGTTCTTGGTTATCCTCTCGTGATGCTGTCCTGGAAGACGTTATGGGAAATTCAGAGTTAGGACTTACCGGTAACTCTATTTCCATTAGTCTTCCAGGACAGCAACTGCCCGCCCATTGATGCTTGTAGTATTAATGTGATATGGTTGTATTGCCTGTATGTGCCTTGTCTTTTTCCAGCTTGCCTTCGGTTCTCGTGATGACTGAGGGAGTGGAGGAGAGGAGGGTCTTTTAAGCAAATTAAGTGACGTGTTTCCTGTGTGTGGGGGTGAGGAGATTCCATCTCGTGATGCTGTTCTGGAAGACTAATGGAAATAGAGTTACCGGTAAGTCCTAACTGAATTTTGTATACAAAGACATCATTGAATACATGTGTAGAAGGGTAAGATATGGGCTGAGTTCTATAGTCCACCGGGAAAAGCTGGCAACACTGCCTGAGGATTCAGAGCAGCAGAGGCACTGTGATAGGGGCACACTGGATTTCTGGCAGATCAGTAGGCATTTTTCTGCACTTGCAGCATTTTTAAAGGCATTAAACATTTGGGAAAAAAAGCGCATATGTTGCAGAGGTGTACTGAATATTTTCTTGCTTGAAACACTTTAATTTAGAATTTGCCTCCTCCAATATTTGCCTTTTTTTTCTTTCTTGCAGCCAACACCGACTTGACAGTTAATGGAATAACAATGTCCAGATCAACCGAAACGTCCCTGGTAGGTTCAGGTGTCATGAGATGGCATTGAGCATGTTTGTACCATGCAGGACTGACCATATGCATTACAATTACACTGTACAATCTCCTTTAGAGTTACCATAACTATGTAATGTAAAGGATTACCACTGTATTCCTGTAACCCCTTCCCGTCTGGCTGTTGTAATTAAACAGCCGGACAGGTCACTCGAGTGCGTGTGGGTGTTTTAAACGACCGGCAAGCCGTCAGCAATTTAAACAGCTGGAGACGGCTTTTTACATACAAGCATTTGGGCAGCTATAGAGCTGCCCAATCACTTTTATGGTGCATAGGAGTGTGCAGCCCCCCCCTCCCCCTGCCGCATATCCCAGGCTCCGCTGTCGCTTTTTTGGGCCTGGGACCAGCATGGCGGGTCTGTAGTCTTACATAGGAGGGAGATCGGCAAAAGCCCAATGACTAAACCCAGAAGTGATACGTATTACATCTAGGGATGTCCCGGAACCATTTTTTTGGTATAGGGTACGAATACCGATATTTATCTTTCTGTACTCTGCAATACCGGTACTTATTCTAGCATGGAGCCGGCTTCCCAGCCAATCGGGAAGCCAGGCGGCAGGTCATTTCCCTCTGACTGGAAGTTCCGGTATCAGGGGTAAGTATCGGAGCATTTGGGCGAGTACGAGTTCCCGCCCAAATACTCTGTATAGGCACCGATATCGATACTAGTATCCGTGCATCCCTATTTACATCCCTTCCATTACCACTCTGTCATTTCTCTGGCTACTATAGCCAGCGAAGAAGCTGGTGAAGCAAACCTGTGCTTCATCAGCTTCTTTGGGGGTCCCTAGGTGACATTAGGGATCTAATAGACCCCTGATGTCTCCATAAAGAGGACCTGTCCTTGTATATGTGCTATCACATAGGGAGCTTGTTGGACCCCATGTGATCACATATTGAAAAAAACACAAAATATTTTTTAAAGTCCCCAGCCCCCACGTACACACACACATACAAACGCAAGCATGCATCGGTGCGCCTATATACGAAAAAGACTTGCTCCACACATGTTACATATCACCGCGAACGTCGGACTGCGAGCAATAATTCTCGGGCCATCAATCACCTCTAAATTGATGGAAGGTAAAAGCTTTTAAAATGTCGCCTATGGCCATTGTGGGTATGGTAGTTTTGTGCGATTTTCTCGGGTGCACACAGTTATAAGGCTTGACATGTTTGGTGTCTATTTACCCGACGTGACCCCCAATCTTGCCTAATAGAGAATGCGCTATAAGATAAAAAATGGAAATGTAATGCTTCCTTCCGCTTAAAGCTGATGTTGCAGTGTTTGGGTCAGTGTGCAAGGGCTCTTGTTTGGACTTTATTTGAAGATTTATGGGGTTTTTTTATATGCAAAATCATACTGAATATAACCTTCTTTCATTCCTTACACTCTTTTTTTTTTTCTGCACCGCAGCCCTCCATTGACGATTTTCACCGGGCGTTTGAAGTGGTTTTTGTGGATCCGCTGGGAGTGGTGAATCTGTGTGGCGACATGACAGCTGTAAAGTATAGACAGGTAGGTGAAGGCGTGCAAGCGATGGTCTGCTCCTGCTGTCGCAGTGGCCGGCCTTTTCCGCGTTTGTTGGTGACGTGGAGCAAAGATCATCTATTGGCTATTGGTATTCTGAATGTTACTGTCATTTGCAGATTCAGTTTGAAGCAAAGGAGTCTTTGAAGTACCTGGATGACACGGCGACCAACGGCTTCCTCCAGCTCCTCATGGTCCGCAAACCTTTCGTTAGGACGTTCGATCATGTCTTTCAGTAAGTGTATCACGCAGAAATTCTTACTTTGGCTATTTAATATTTAGGCCTCATTCACACGTGAAAAAGCCGGCACGTACAGCTCCGTGCTGCGTCCACGGCCGCATCGTGCAGTACCCGGCCGCATCGGGCAGTACCCGGGAGGATAGTGCTGCGTGTGATTAGTACGCAGCACCTGTCCTTCTCTATGGTAGTAAGCGGCCGTACGCCGCCCTACACTCAACCCAAGTGCAGGTCTGTGTACGGGTGTGGGTGTCCCGACTCGGACGCAGACAGGCTCCATCCTGTCAGTGTACGAGTACAGACACCCGCACGGATATGCAGGGCAGGTGAGCGCACGGCCGCATACTCCCATGGAGAAGGACGGGGGCTACGTTCTAATCACACGCAGCACCTGTCCTTCCCCAGAGCGGCCCGATAAGGCCGTGCACGTAGCCGGAGCTATACGTGCCGGCTTTTTCTTGTGTGAATGAGGCCTAAACATGATCCTGGTGCTTAGCTAAAATTCTCAAGGCAAGCTGTAGCAGTAGAATAATGTTATCTCTCCTGCCGCCCATGCCATCGAATGCCGCTCAGTTCCTGAGAATTCTTTTCCCGAAGTATGCCGGCTTATACGTTTTATCTGTAGAAGAGGATTTTATTTAAATAGAAAAAAAAAAAAATTAAAAGCATATCAAGTATTAATAAAATAAAACTGGCAGCAAGGGCGATAATTCCAAGACAATGGAGACAATCAAATACCCCTGAGATTCGGGAATGGGTACTAGAATTGAACCACATAATGCGAATGAAAGAATTGACAGCTCGTGTATATGATAGACACGCGATATTTGTAGAAAAATGGAGACCATGGATGGCTTTTCTTGGCTCAACAGAGATTATTTTTTTTTAAAGTGTTAGACTGCGAATGGTACTGGATTTTAGACAATATACCATCTTTGTTATAATAGTTATACAAGTATTTATGATTGCGGACCAGTTTTTTATGCATTTGATGATTATAAGTATTAGTTGACAAGCAATTGTAGATAAGAGATAGCTGTTGGATGTAGACGCTACTGTTATCATTATGTATATAATGATATAATTGAACTGTATATGAAATGAGATGAATACAAATTTATTCTTGAAAAAAATTAAATAAAACTGGGTACAAACCATTGCAGGTTCTCTTTAAACTGATTCATACATACAACTTAAAGGGAACCTGTGCTTTTGTCTATGCCGGGTTAGGCATCCTTGGCACGCCAGCTATTGTGGAACTACAAGTCCCATGAGGCATTGCTAGACTTACAGCCACAGACATGTGTCCCAGAGGCTGAGATATGATGGACTTTATAGTTTCACCACAGCTAAACTGCCAAGGTTGCCTACCCCTTGTCTATGCAAAGCAAAAGGGTTCACTTTGGCCGCGGTCCCAACAGTTGCACCGGCTTTCTCTCCCCTCAATGCTTCGTTCAGCTGCCGGAAGCGAAGAGAGGGGGAGCCTGGGCAAGTCATGACTTGGTTCTTACACATGGTAGGGGACACTCTCCCCTCCCCCATGTAAATACGCTAATTGCCTGAGCAGCCAGTTGGCCAGCACCAGTTCTACCGGGTAGGAGGAAGTTGGTGATCCACATCGTCCTCCATAGCCTGAATTACTGAATGCTTTTCTTTGCTCTGATTGTGTGAGTGGAGCAGTGGGGAGTGAAGTGAATATGCTCTGCTGGTGGGGCTGGCATTAAAGTGAACCTGTTGCTTTGCCCTGCTTTTAACAAGGCACAGATTTGATTTAAACAGGCTGCATTGAAATGCTAAGTCCACTCAGCACTGTATTTGTTTTATTTCATATTTATATTCCATAGCTCTGGCTCTACAGTGTAGAAATTAGGGTTGCACAGATACCAAGTACAGTACTCGATACAAGTACGAATACATGTACCGATACTTTTGAGCTCCAAGACTAGACTAGAGAAAAATTACAAATTTAGGAGGCAGCTGTCATGTGTAAGGAGCACACGGAGCTCCCGGGATTTGTACATCTCTGTTTTAATGTATGATTTTGTTTTTATACATATAAATAAATTGATGCACAGATACCAGTTTTACGAGTACTGGTACTTGCCGAGTACTTACAAGTACGAGTACTGATACATTTTTGTTTATTGTCATGTGACAGTTTTTCTAAAACAATACAGACCAATGATTTCAGGACAGTGGTGGAGCGCTAGAGCCCGGTCCCAGCTGCAACCGCTGCAACCCCGGTAGTTCTCATGAAAATGCCAAGTATCGGCACTGGTACTCGGAAAAGTATCTGTGCATCCCTAGTAGAAATCCATTGAGATTCATAGTTTTCACCCCCACCTCTCCCACAAAGGTTGCTCTGGACTAGTTTTAAGGAAGTCTAGAGTCTGCTGCAGTAAAATTTGCTTGTCCAGATGGAGGGGCATACAGTACGTGTTCAACTCAAGTAATTAAGAAAAAGTGTGCTTATGTTTGGGCACCAAAATCCAAACAAGAAGGCCACCAAGGGATGCAGTGATGCCTTTATATTATGTTTATTTCTAAGCAGAGGATTTGTGGGTTTTCTTGCTTTTAAATAAAATTGATATTGATATAAAAGGCACTGCTGCATGCTTTGGCCACCTCCTCGTTGGATTTAAAGCTTCAGGCTGATCAGAGTAATCGCCCTTTTATTACTGGAGTCATGATACTGCTTATGTAGAATTCAGCAAAGTTGCTTGTTGCCTTCTCTTATCTTCTGTTAGAATATTAGTAATAATTGTCTCTTTCACCCGGGGGCCATTGACCTGCAGCCTTGGGGAGCTGCACACCGTGCATCCATTAAAGCTTATATCTTTTCCCTTGCAGTATCACACAAGTGACTACGCTACAGGGCACATGTAATAAGATGAATCTTCATAACGAGCTGATAGACCGCGGGGGAGACTACGTATCGACTTCGCTGCCCTTCATACTGCCTGTGCTGAAGAGGGGCCTGGACCAGAGGCTTGTTTTGATGTCGCACACCCTGCCACAGAGGCCGGAGGTAACATGAGAGAAGCCTTTCAGAGGCCAGCATCTGGTGGCTTATTTCGTAAGAACATGAAAAGACAGAATCTTTGTTGAATAAAGCTCCAGCTGTCAGTTTGTGATGGTTTATTTCTGCAAAACGTTGGTGTCTGATATGCCCCCCACGTTTCCAGAACCACTTCAGTGCCCTGCTTGAGATTGTCTGTGAAGGTTCTCATTCATCCAAGTCATGGTATATCGGTGAAAAATAAGTCAAGACACCTGGACTTGCTGTATTTGTCTTGAAGACGTTTCACTGGTCATCCAAGCAGCTTTCTGAATTGAAAAAGCTGGTTGGATGACCAGTGAAATGTCTTCAACACAAATACAGCAAGTCCAGTTGCCTTGACTTAGTTTTACAGATCTGCTTGAGATTGCTTTTGTTTTGCTCTGGAGACCACGCTTGGCCTAAGCCCTGGCCACCTGTTTAATATAAGGGGGTTTTATTGGATTTGGGGCTGTCAGGAAGGCATAATTTATGCCCCGAGGCTAGGAAGTCGGTTCTTCATAGTAATACAAATGTTAAACGTACTCGTCAATTCATAACCAGCTTTAAAGTGAGGTGCACATGAAGGGCTTTACACAGTACACTTACTAGCCAGCCTGCAAAAAAAAAACAAATAACACTGTCTGACTATTAGGGTTAAAATCAGAGATTTTTGTTGCACAATGTTTGCAAAATATGTGGAAGCCACACTGCCTCATCAAAGCCCCTGTGTGTAGTGAGGTCCCAGCTCTAATCTATGGGAGCCTCCATCTTGGAGCATGTATAGCAAAGGATAAATTTGGTGCGGGTTCACCAGGAGGTAGCCCATTCCTCCTTAACCCCTTCGTGACTGACGACGTACAGTGTACGTAGAAGCCCAGCACATCACAACAGCAGCTGAAGCCCCCAGTGCGTCCCCATACCAAATCCAACAAGTTATACAAATGACAAACACATCAATTCATAACCAGCTTTAAAGCAAGGTGCACATGGAAGGGCTTTACACCGTACAAAAGCAAAACGTTTCCCAGCACACTCACCAGCACGCCTGCAAAAAAAACAACAAATTATACTTTCTAACTTTTAGGGTAAAAAAACTGAGGTTTTAGTTGTACAACGTTTGCAACAAACAGCCTCGTCAAGGCCCCTCTGGGTAGTGTGGTCCTAATCTATGAGGTCTCCATAGTAAATTGAAAGCAGCCTCAGATGGAGTGCTAAGGGGGCATTTCAAGTCCAAGGGAGGTAGTAGCAGATACTTTCTAGTGTCTTATGTTCGGCCAATTAATTTCTTAAAGAAGAACTAACAGGTGAGCGATTTTCACTCCTCCTCATAGTCTGAGCCGACCTGTGACAATGAAACTGTCACACGTCGGCTCAATAGATCGGGAAGTGAGCGAACACATACCGTCACTCGCTCACTTCTCGATCATTTCCCCCTTCAGAGAACAGTGACTGTCACTCACGGCTCCCTGCAGGGATTCCCCCCTCCCCGCTCCGATCCTCCAGCGCTGACTGGCGGAACAGACGGGGGAGGGTACAGCTGGCTCTACCTCTAGATAGGCAGAGCCAGCTGTTACTCAAGCAGCTGGGTGGATCTCGACAGTAATGTCGGGATCCGTCCCGGCTGCGGTGATCTTAGTATACCGCGAGCTGTAGCTCGCGATATACTGAGCTTTGGGTCACGGGAGGACGCTAGTTTGTGTTCTCCCGTGACCCTTAGGAGAACTATGGGGAAAAACACTTACCTCATAGTTCTCCTTTAATGCTGTAAAGTACACGGACTTCATATAATATGAGCTGTCTTTACTGCCTGGATTTTGATTTCTGACGTGTTCTTGTGATTCAAGAACACATGCCAGAGCATAGCCAGTTCCCTGACCTCCAGGCCTGGTGAGGCCATCCCTCTGCTCCTTCCTCTCCTAACATGTTCACATCTTAGACTGGCAGAACTGCAAAGCAATATAATCTTGTTTAGATGGATGCCGCTCCTTCCTTTCCCAGTGTAAATGCTGCCCGTGCATTGCTGCATATCAGCGTCCCTGCAATGCTCCATTGCAGGGAGCTGATATAAAGGCAAATTGAGTTGGTGAAGCTTTCTGTATGTAAAAATACTTTAACTGAACTAAATCATTTGCTTGGGATTTCGTTTTACGTTTAAATGGTAATCATTTGATTTATTGGAAGATCGTTTGCAGATTTGTATTGGGTCATTGTTTTATTATTATATCTATTTTGTTCTATATTGTCTGTATTGAGAGGCTGCTTGTTTTCTTCGCAGTGGGAGATCACAGAGGAGCCTGCTAAGCACATGGACATTGGCACACTGTCGATAGGCCTTTTGCTGACCCCGGAGTTTTACACCAACATCTTGGAGAAAGGACCAGCTGCAGACAGTCCAGAGGTGAGAAGATGTTATGTATATAGGTTTTTATCTCTCTGGTCGGTCCCAGCTCAGATTTTGCTTGATGGCAACTAGGGATGTCCCGATGCCCCTTTTTCAGGCCCAAGTACAAGTACAAGTACATCCCCTCATGTACTTGCCGATACCAATTACCGATTGGATATGAATATGTTAAATGATCCATAGTACAACTACATGTTATGTACTATGAATCATGGTTTAACCTATTCATGTTAGCAGTGGAGAATTGTAACTCTATTGCTGGAGTGTAGTGGAGGTGTGTGCTGTATATATGCACTACATATACATTACACACGTCCAGTACACTATAGCAATAGATTTACAGCCAGCCCCATCCCAGCTTCCCTTACTCACAGTTTCACTCCGATCCCCGTAGCCTCACGCGATGCCTCTTGTAGTCGGCGCTGGGCAGGATTGCTGCATCGCATCTCGGTGCTCAGCTTGTGGGAGGCACTCACAATTCTGCCCTGCTAACATGAATAGGTTAAATCATGATCCATAATACATATACAGCACATACGTCCCGTACACTGCAGTAATAGAGAGCAACCTAGCACACCTTTCCGCACCTCTAATGATTGCCCTTACTACCCTCGAATCTGTCTGTTTTGAGATATGGGGACAGGCCAGTCATTTTTTTTTTCCCCTGACCACATACTGATCATTCGGGGCAACAGAGCTCCTAAAGAAACAATGTAATTCCTGCAAAATAGATAAAACACTTCGAGCAATGTAATATACACTAATCATACCATTAGGTTAGGGGTTAAATCAAATAATTGCTTTCTTGCACAAGTAGAGCCTCCACGTCTTTTAGCATCTCATGTTTCTAAATTTGTTAAAAGCCTACTGCTCCCTACTGCTCATTGTGTTCTGCCCCATCACCGAGGAACCGCAGTGGGGAGGCATAGGACACATCAGAAGTGTTGGATGCAATGGCTCCAGTTGTGCTGGAGAGCCAAGATTGGAGTCAAGCTACATGTTAATGGTAATTATTATTGGAGTATTATACATTGCTGTGTGTGTTTGAACTTTTTGCAGGAGGGACCCTCTTTTGCAGGACGACTACACAGTGGTGTCATAAGGGGGGTGGGGCCCGCACCCCGGTGACACCATTGGAGGGGTGACACCAAAATGACTCAGTCATTTTGGTGTCACCCCCCTCTGGAAAGTCGGGCGCTCGGTCATGGACCTAACGCCCGACAGTATCAGGAGAGAGGAGGTGACCCGGCGACATACCTTATCCCGCCGGGTGACTGTCCCCTCCTCTCTCTGCCGGCGTCCATCACCAAGATGGCCGCCGGCAGGTATCAGACCCCCGAGTGCAATCAGTCTGGTTTATTTTTTTTGCTTCATGCGCAATCCAGCAATCTTGCCACTAGCATTGACCTGGCTGGCTGCTTTTTAGTCTGCACCTGCGTGCCATTGGCCATTTTCATTCATATTTGTAGCCATGCTCATTGTGGTTTCTAGCTGCTGCTCAAGGAACAGCTTACCTATCATTCAGCACAGAGCAGCCTATTACAAGCCTTGTCACGGGTAGGGTGGGGGTGCACCTGCTTAGCCCTGTGAAAGGATTTTCAAAAAATTTAAACTTTCAGGGTGCTAATTATTACAGGTTTACTATTCACATAGTGGTGCACTGCAATGCGCACATGTTCTTTCTATCACTGGTTTCCACCCCTCTTACCTCCTCCTCACTGTTGTATCCTGTAAGGGCAGGCTCACACCATTTTCCGGACCAGATCTGGAACGCAGTGCATTGTGTTTTGCTGTGTTCTGGTGCTATTTTTCCCGCTTAAAATGGGCTTTCAGGTGCGTTTTGGATGCGTTTCCATGCATTCCAGTGCATTCTAGACCAGACAAAATAATACATGCAGTATTTTTCTGGTCTGGAACAGACTGCGCTGGTATGAACAGAGGCCAGAAATAGCATAGGATGCATTTTCGGTCCGCAAACGATCTGGTCTGGAGATGATGTGGTGTGAATGGGTCAGAGGGACGAACCAGTTACAGCTGCGGATCGACACTCCTGTTTTCCTTGTGGACTTCAGAAAAAGATTTCTCAGGCTCAGCAGCTTTCATATTACATATAATTACATATAATTATAACAAATTTGCTATGGATAGGGAGTTCCTGTAGGGTAACATAATGATTTTAGTTGTGACAGCTCTGTAATCTATGATACAACCACATAAATCAAAGGTGCCACATCCCAAATTGTATACACCAACATTTTAAGCTCTGTAATCGACTTCAATATCCCGTACTCCTCTCCTCTGTTACAGGCCGTAGAGTTCAGGAAGTTCTGGGGAACAAAATCGGAGCTCCGGAGATTCCAGGATGCGTCAATCTGCGAGGCGGTGGTGTGGCCGTCGGACAACGTGCAGGAAAAGCGCAGGATTCCGGAACTTATCGTTAAACATCTTCTACAGCTGTGAGTGCAGTTAGTGCTTTATTAGTGAACCATTGACTCGAACACTTGCACAGAGCTCCATCCATTGTGCGCGGCTTCGTGCCCACTTTTCAAATCACTAATTCAAAATGTTGGCAGCAATGATTTTTTTTGCAGATCGTGTAATCAGAGCCTGGTCTCATGAATCACAAACTCCTGCAAGATAGCAGATAGATGAAGCCAGAAAGTTGCCTCTTCTATTCCCTATTCAGCTTCTGCTTCCTGTGGTGCTGGCCTAGCAAATTGAACAGTAACCAAGCATTGCTGCACTGCTGAGTCGTTGTGTAATAAGCTGGCAGGAAATAATCTTCCTTGACCTTATCTATGTTATGGTAAGAGTTAAAGGAGAACTATGGGGGTCAGGGCTTTTCCCCATAGTTCTCAGGGTAACGGGAGGACACAAACTAGCGTCCTCCCGTCACCCTAAGATCAGTATACCGCGAGCTACAGCTCCCTATATACTGAGACACCGCAGCGGATACCGACATCGATGTCAAGATCCGCCCAGCTGCGTGAGTGACAGCTGGCTCTGCCTATCTAGAGGCAGAGCCAGCTGTACCCGCCCCCTCCCTCGTCTGTTCCGCCTGTCAGCGCTGGCGGGGGGGGGGGGAGTCAGCCCCCCCCCCTGC
>NW_017307643.1:368792-388262 GCF_000935625.1 Nanorana parkeri
GTGACAGGATCGAGAGGTGAGCGAACCCGGTATGTGTTCGCTCACCTCCCGATCTACTGAGCCGACCTGTGACAGTTTCATTGTCACAGGTCGGCTAGAACTATGAGGTGAGTGAAAAGCACTCACCTCATAGTTCTCCTTTTAAGATTTAAAGTGAACCTGTCACCAACCAGCTGGATATGTTGCCCAGTGTTCCATAAAGTTTAAGAGTCTTGTAGTAAGCAATGATCCTTCTTCCTGCTTGATCTCTGTTGTGGATACCTGCAGGTCGTGACAGACAGTGCCGGTCCATTTCACAATGTCTGTCCCCTTCCTTTACTTAGAAGCTTGCTCTCGACTCTTCATTTAGTACTGATAATGCTGCAGCTCATAACCAGGAAAATAATTTTAATGGGACAGTGATTTTTTTTTTTTTTTGATGTTTATCTGACTGGTGTCGTGTGTAGGTCCTGGAAATTTCTGTGTATTTTGTTTTAATAATTTACGAATTGCTGTTTTTGTTTTCCAAACCTTGCTTCGTTATAGCCAGAATGGGTGTTTTGACATTGTTGTCTATATGATCATATATACAACATACAAGTCAAGCACCATTCAAACTGTGTGAAGAAATTATTGACTTGTAGAATTTCACCTGCTCCCTAGACACGCTGATCTGCCAGAGTCTGCTATCAGCTACACGGGTAATTTTCTGGACTGCACCCTCATCAGGAAGAAAAAGGTGAGAAGCAGAACATCCGTCCAGTCATAGGAGAGTTGTTGCTGTTGCATGTGCCTATCGCTGCTTTCTTCAACTCTCACACCTGCTTTCTCACAGTCTGTTTTGCTTGTTCTTTCAGTGCTGTATTCTCCCCCTGTTCCACTTCAGTTCCCTTCATGAATTATCTCACTTGTTCTTGACCCTCACACTTCCCCCTCTTGACCTTCATGCTCACCCCTCTCTCCTTCTGCCACTCACACTTGCCCCCCTCTCCTGCATGCGCTCGCCCCCTCGGGTTCGCCCCCCTCTCCCCCTCGGGTTATTCTTTCTGTCACTCACACTCGCCCCTCATTCAATCTGTCACTCACACTCGCCCCTTGCGACTTTTACCACTCATGTTAGCTCCTTACTCTTTTTGTTTCTTTTTATTTATAATTGTTCTGTGTTCAGCCTGGTACAGGAGAGGAGCAGATGGCTAGTGTCATCCAGTCCTATGACGACCTCAGCAGGAAGCTATGGAATCTGGAGGATTTACCACTTACTGTCACCTCTGTGCAGGGTACCCACCCATCACTCCGCTACACAGATGTGAGTCTGGATAATGTTCATTTTGAGACATATTGCCGTCAGCCAGCCAGCGTGACTAGGAAACACTGAATCTACATCTAAGGAGGGCATATTTGCTTGTTGTAACACCAGTGTCCTTCCCTCTCTGTATCATGTATATCTGTGACTTCTGTCACCAATAACTGTGCGGTTGCCATTTTGTAATTTTCCTGCTGTTGTCCATTGTGGATTATATTGTGATTATTGTTTTTATAGTTTTTTTTCACCCCATAGGTCTTTCCTCCTCTTGTTGTAAAACCAGAATGGTCTTTTTTTAAGACTGTGTCTGAAAATAAGTCTTTGGTCCCCTTGGTGGATAAGCCCAGTCCAGCCTACGTTTCCCCTATAAAGGGTAAGTTCTACACCCTCAGCATGGCGATTGAGTGACAAGCACTATGACCTTGCAGCACTGGGGTAATTGAATGTTCAGGTGGCATGGTTTTTAGAGAGTTTGGTGGTGCTAAAGTGAACCATTATTGGCAAATTATAAGGTTGACTTCGCTCCACCCAACCCCAGAAGCATATAACCACCAGTTCTCACTCCCTTGCCGCTGTGTCCAACTGGCAGGACCAGGAAAGGAAAGTCAATAATTGTTAGAGCTAATGGAGGCCTATGGATTACTTCTCAGGACCCGTGTGACAGTGCTGGGCCAATCAAGACCAACCTGGCATTGTCACATGGCAAAGGGATAGCAAGTCACATGCTGAACGTTACCCAGAAATGCTGGTAGCCAAACGGAGAAGCTGGGTGGAAGGTGTGTAAGGAACGGTATGTGCTCTGGTTGCTGATAGAATGCGGTGATCAGTAAAAGGTATTTTCATTGTACTATAAATTGGATTACATTTTTGAAAATATTTTTATTAATTTTCAATAGTAATAACAAAGAATAACAAAATATAGACAGAAAATCAAAATACCCATGTCACATACAGATAAAAAAGACATGTTAAGTCACATGACATTTTCTTTAATTGGCAGTGATTTGTCACATGGAAGGAAGTGGGAAATGGCCGCAAGATAAGGACGCCATTAAGCGAGTGAAGGCCGCTTTCCAGATTCGGCTGGGGGAGCTGCTGAAGGAGCAGCATGATCTGCTGTGCAGACCTACTTCCACTTTTACAGATGTGTACAAGGTGAGGATCTAACGCCATCAACGTCCTCAGTAACACCTGCTTATCCTTCTCTCTCTTGTCCCTGTTTATACTCCACAGCGAGCTGTCAAATCTTTATATGAGCTGCTCCTAGTCTTCTCTTCTTATCACCTTCTCCCATGCTGCACCTTTACTCAGTAACACTCTCCCTCACCCAACCATTTAGAAGAGGGAAAATATCAAGTTGTCATTTATTGCTTTATCAGTTGGTTATTGACCTTTTAAAGTAGAGAAATAGCTAAATAACCCAATTTGGTAAATCAATAGATGTTTAAAACTATAAATGACTTATTAACATTACTCCAGGGCCACCAGTAGAAATCATGGGGCATGGGCCCCTCCACAGCGGCTATATGGTTACGAGGATCGGTGGAGAGTCGAGATGTTCAGCTTCTGACTGAACTCGCCTTTCTGCACAGAACAAAGCAGGGGAAAAGGTTACAAGCGGTATTCCATACAAAGGGGGGATATGCCTCACTCAGCTCTCAGTAGCCCCCAGTGGTCCTGATATAGCTCCTCCTTGCCTGTTGTCGGTAGGAGAGTGGGAACAGGGCTGCCACTCGCAGACCATGTCTGTATGGGGGATCATCTTGCTTTCAAGCCGACCTCCCCCTTTCTGACCCAATGGGGTCCAAGCCAGGTATGGGAGTACTGCTTGTCCCCCATACCAGCGGGTTCTGCCCTATAGCAGCAGGTCTTATAACCTATTGCCCAAGCCTGGTATGGGACTGCTTGTCCCCCCTTACCAGCGGCCCTGTCCATAGCAGCAGGTTATATGACCTAAAGCCCAAGCCTGGTATGGTAGTACTGCTTGTTCCACCTACTTTTGGCCCTGTCCATAGCAGCAGGTCATATGAGCTAAAGCCCAAGCCTGCTATGGTAGTACTGCTTGTGCCCCTTAACGGTGGCTCTGTCCATAGCAGCAGGTCATAAGGACTAATGTCCAAGCCTGGTATGGTAGTACTGCTTGTTCCACCTACTGTCGGCCCTGTCCATAGCAGCAGGTCATATGAGCTAAAGCCCAAGCCTGCTATGGTAGTACTGCTTGTGCCCCTTAACGGTGGCTCTGTCCATAGCAGCAGGTCATAAGGACTAATGTCCAAGCCTGGTATGGTAGTACTGCTTGTGCACCTTAACGGTGGCCCTGTCCATAGCAGCAGGTCATATGACCTAAAGCCCAAGCCTGCTATGGTAGTACTGCTTGTGCCCCTTAACGGTGGCTCTGTCCATAGCAGCAGGTCATAAGACCTAATGCCCAAGCCTGGTATGGTAGTACTGCTTGTGCCCCTTAACGGTGGCCCTGTCCATAGCAGCAGGTCATAAGGCCTAATGCCTCTCAGCATTTTGGTCACATGGTTTGAGAAAACGGAACATGGGGTACTTAAAAGCCCCACTCTAGGTCTCTAGGATTCACTAACACATTTGCCCTTTCCTTCTCTCCCCAAACACTTCCTGGGTCTTTTTTATGTTCCAAAGTACTTCAATAATGTTCCTAAAGTATCACATTCTCTATCGCTCTGTCTTTTCCATTACAGGATGGCTATGTGTTCCGTCTGCAAGTTGCGTATCACAGAGAGCCGCAGTTCATAAAGGAGTTGGTCACGCCGGATGGGATGCTGAAGTACCGCGATACTGAGGAGTCCCTGCAACTGGAACTGGAGACAATTCATCTGACTCAACTGACCAGCACGCTGCACGGGTAGGGCTCCGTACCCAGCAATCTGTCACGCTGTGATTTATCTGTAATCTTATTTAAAGTGAATCTAAACCCATAACTGGAAATGTAACATTGCAGCTCAGCAGTCCTTCGATGTGGTGGCTGCTTTAGTTTTTTTTCTTTTTGTTTTCACCGGGTAATCCCGCCAGTAACACACTTCCTGTCCTAGGGGGACCATGTTTACTGGATCTATAGAGAAAGAGCGTTGTCACCCTAGGCCAGGGATAGGCAACCTCAGCACACCAGTGCTGGTGAAACTATAAACTCCATCAATACTTCTGTCTTTTGGAAGTCATACCTGCGGCTTTGTCTTGCGGCGCCTCATGTCACTTGTAGTTCCACAACAGTTGGAATGCCAGGGCTGCCTACCCCTGCCCCAGACTGTTCTCCTTAGGGATGCACCGATACTAGTATCGATATCAGTGTCGATTCTGAGTATTTGGGCAAGTACTCGTACTCGCCCAAATGCTCCGATGCCTAGCACGAGTACTTCCGGTATCAGGAAGCCGGGGAGCGCGTCATTAACCAAAATACCGGCATCGGTGCATCCCTAGTTCTCCTGATTTATTTTACAAACACCTACCCCCTCTTCATCTCCAATACTTGGGCTGGAGGTGTTTTGTGAATGAAGCCTTATAGAAATTTTAAGGAGGAACTTCACTGTAGAAGCTATGCCCAAAAAAGGCCGGCAGAGGACAAAGGACTAATCGCTCTACAGCTAATCTGTTTCCCAACTACTGACTTGTCAGGCTTTGTTTTTCACTGTGTCTCTGTGTGGTTGCGGCCATCTTGGTTAAAGGAAGGGCTTTGCTTCCTCAAGGATCCTCCAGCAGGGAGAACACTAGGGACATTACCAATTCTTGCTTCAGATCTTCTGAGACTAGCAGAGGCAGCAGTGCCTTCGATGATCTCACCCTGCGGATATACAGCTATGAGACTGCCTAGGCAAACGCATACCAAGAAGTCCCTTTTTGTATTTCTAAACTGTAGTAATTAGGGATATACTGATACTAGTATTGGTGCCGATACCGAGTATTTGGGCTCGTACCCTTACTCGCCCAAATGCTCCGATACCTTCTCCGATACTGGATCTTCCAGTCAGAGGGAGATTTTCCAGCCAATCAGGAAGCCAGGTGGTGGGTCATGACTGGGCGGTGGCCAATCAGCATGGAGCCGGCTTCCCTGGACCACCAGGAAGCCGGGCGGCAGGTAGTGACCTGCCACCCGGCTTCCTGATGGGTCAGGAAGCCGGCCTGATGCTAACTGGCTGAAAAGCCGGCTTCCCGGCCAATCAGCATGAAGCCAGCCAAACGGCATGGAGCCGGCTTCCCGGCCAATCAGTAAGCCGGGTCGCGTGTAATGACTTGCCACCAGGCTTTCTAATTGCCCAGGAAGCCGGCTTCATGCTAGAGGAAGTACCATTATCGGTACTCTGTATCGGCAAGTACCGAAATATAAATATCAGTACTCGATGCCGAACAACTGGTATCGGTGAATCCCTAAAGTGAAACATGAAAAACAGAGGAGGAAAAATAAGGTCCTTCTTAAAAAAAGCTCCTTGTTGCATGCTAATCGCCTGATGTGGTTTTATAGCACATATTGAATTATATACAGTATTTTACAATTTTATTTTATTTTTTTCTGGTAGGCTCCACCAGCAACTTCCTGCGTTCGGTGGCACTTCGCGCCTCGCCAAGCGTTGGATCAGCGCCCAGCTGCTGTCGGACAGCATGTCGGAGGAGTGTGTGGACCTTCTTGTGGCTTATCTCTTCCTGCATCCAGCTCCGTTCACTGCACCGAGGTACGGACAACAATGCACAGTTCTGTGAATTAAACATATTCTTTGCTCATGCAAGGCAAAGCAGGAGGTTCAGTTGAATGCCGGCTTCTTAGGAGCACATACTCATCTGCCGGCTTCTTAGGGGCACACACTCCTCTGCCGGCTTCTTAGGAGCACATACTCCTCTGCCGGCTTCTTAGGAGCACATACTCATCTGCCGGCTTCTTAGGATCACATTGTCATCTGCCGGCTTCTTAGGAGCACATACTCCTCTGCCGGCTTCTTAGAATCACATTGTCATCTGCCAGCTTCTTAGGAGCACATACTCCTCTGCCGGCTTCTTAGGAGCACATACTCCTCTGCCGGTTTCTTAGGAGCACATACTCCTCTGCCGGCTTCTTAGGAGCACATACTCCTCTGCCGGCTTCTTAGGAGCACATACTCCTCTGCCGGCTTCTTAGGAGCACATACTCCTCTGCCGGCTTCTTAGGAGCACATACTCCTCTGCCGGCTTCTTAGGAGCACATACTCCTCTGCCGGCTTCTTAGGAGCACATACTCCTCTGCCGGCTTCTTAGGAGCACATACTCCTCTGCCGGCTTCTTAGGAGCACATACTCCTCTGCCGGCTTCTTAGGAGCACATACTCCTCTGCCGGCTTCTTAGGAGCACATACTCCTCTGCCGGCTTCTTAGGAGCACATACTCCTCTGCCGGCTTCTTAGGAGCACATACTCCTCTGCCGGCTTCTTAGGAGCACATACTCCTCTGCCGGCTTCTTAGGAGCACATACTCCTCTGCCGGCTTCTTAGGAGCACATACTCCTCTGCCGGCTTCTTAGGAGCACATACTCCTCTGCCGGCTTCTTAGGAGCACATACTCCTCTGCCGGCTTCTTAGGAGCACATACTCCTCTGCCGGCTTCTTAGGAGCACATACTCCTCTGCCGGCTTCTTAGGAGCACATACTCCTCTGCCGGCTTCTTAGGAGCACATACTCCTCTGCCGGCTTCTTAGGAGCACATACTCCTCTGCCGGCTTCTTAGGAGCACATACTCCTCTGCCGGCTTCTTAGGAGCACATACTCCTCTGCCGGCTTCTTAGGAGCACATACTCCTCTGCCGGCTTCTTAGGAGCACATACTCCTCTGCCGGCTTCTTAGGCGCACATACTCATCTGCTTGCCACCCCGGTCACCTTGAACAACACTTTGGTACATCCCAGTATGGGGGAGTATTTTAAATGGCGATGATTCTGATGACCTAAAACACTGTTTAGCTTTATATTCCTTCTCGCATTGGCTGGAACATTTTGGGTACCTGTCCCGGGAATTTGTTACACTGATGCGGAGCTATTCTTAACCATTAGAGGGAGCTATTTGCACAAAAAAAAATAGAATGACAAGCTCATTGTATATTTTTCTGCCTTTTCAAATAAATTGGAATTGAATTAAAAAGTAGCCAGACACACAATAAATCTGCACTCTGTTTATATCCTTTGTAGGTACTTTATTGTATTATTGTATTTCTGCTGCCTGAACAAGGATGATACAAAAAGAACAAAGTAGCCAGACACTGGTCCAGAACTATTTTTTTAAGTGTCTAATGCCGAATATGTTTTTTTCTAGTTATTGATAGCGTGGTGAAGGGTTAGAACCCCGGCTTGTGTTTTGTTTTTTCTGTTTTCTTGGGCTCCGTGAAAGATTTACCCTCACTTCTGTCCTGCTGACAGTGAAAGTGTAAATATACAACAGGGACAGAGACAAGAACACCTGACACGAGTTCCATGTATCTCCTTATGTGTATGAAGGTTCTCATTCATCCAGGTCATGGTATAGCTGTAAAAAAATAAATCAAGGCAACTAGACTTGCTGTATTTTTCATGAAGACGTTTATCTGGTCATCCGACTAGCTTCTGAATTGAGAAAGCTAGTTGAATGTCTTCACGAAAAATACAGCAAGACCATTTGTCTTGATTTATTTTTTACATATATATCCCCCTATTTTACACAGAAAATTGTTCTATCTGTCTGTGGTGATGTTGCAGAGTTCCCCTCAGTTCTAATCTGGTAGACTGTTGGCTGGACAGGAAGTGAGGGGAAATCTCTCTAACAGAACCCTGGATAGCTAGTAAAAACCAGACAAGGGTTCGAACAACTTCCTTTCCCTTCCATATGTCCATTCTGTACTGACAGTGTGTTGCTTTCAGCTCCCCCCAGGTGGGTTTCCTGCGTTTCCTCAACCTCTTGGCGACATTTGATTGGAAGAACAGTGCGCTGATTGTGAATCTGAATGGTGACCTGACAGGTCAGTGTATCCAGTTATCTTTCCGTGTCGTTAATACTTGCTGGTCTCGGTCCAACTTGGTCACTTATGTGTGTAGCACAGGGATTATTTTGGTTTGAAAGGGGCACTCCATACAAGAGGTGCAGTTTAGTAATACAGGTGTGCTCAAGTTTTACATACCCCTGGCAGAATGTGTAGGATGGGGACTGTTTTTATTAAGTTAACATCAGGCCCATGTAAGGACCCCTTATTACCACTTTGTACCAGTGTGCAATGTGCTTTTAGGTCCCATTGACAATTGCCTTAACAAGTGCAAAATCTGGTTTGCATACATTTATCGCTTCCTTTTACTGCCCCGTCCAGGTAGTGTAACCACCATCGATGTCTCTAGGAACATTCAGTGCCTTCGCTATCTTTTTGTATAGTTTTCCTCGTTTGTGAAGGGCGATGATCTCTTCTCTGGGCCATTCTTTTGATTTAACCATATTTCTAACATGCAGTCAAACATCACACTCAACAAACCCCTATCCAGTTCAGGTAGTTCATGTGTTCTAGCTCATGCACACCGGGTACAACTAATGAAGCCCCTGAGTAGTTACACCAGGTATGCTTGAGACAACATCTGGTGCTCTTGTGAGGGATTCTACTCGGGGAGTTGAATCATTTTGAGATTGCAGAAGTCATTAAAAGTTGAATTTGGGGAAACCACTTGAAACATTCGTTGTGTTGACCTATTTCAATTGGTTTTGTTTGCTTTGTTCATTGCAAACAGCTAAAAGTCTGTACATTTTGCCAATAAACCTGATTTGCAAAGGGGGTTGGATAATTTTGATTGCAAATATGTGCTTGGAGTTCAGCTTAGGGAGATTTTCCTTTTATTTCCTGTCTATAGACAAAACAGGAAGTGTAAAGATACGATGGAGTAAAGTTCGATTTGCTCTCACTTTCCGTCCCAGAGACCCGCTGTCACAAGGGCAAATGGTGTGAATCTCCCCAGGGGTGACACAGCAGTGTAATCCTGCGTTTATTACAAGTTCCACTCCATCCAAAACATAAAGACCGTTTAGATTTTTAATGCCTTTGTCGTCTTTCTTTTCTTTTTTGGGGTAGATGATGAAATAAAGGAGATTCAGGGTGGGTTTTCGTCAGCTCGTGCCCAGCTGCCGGTTATGTTCATCGCGACACCGAAGGACAAGAAAGCATCCGTGTGGACCAAGAAACAACCGAGTGCTCAGGTAAGGGGGATCGCCCTCATATTAGGTACTGTCATGTTTTCTTGTTTGTTTTTTTTTTTTTAAATGAGACACTGAAAAAGTAATTGGACAACATGGTTACGAGTAGGGATGCACCGATACTAGTACTTGTACTCGCCCAAATGCTCTGATGCCTAGCCCGATACTTCGGGTATCAGGAAGCCGGGCAACTAGTCATTACACGCTTGTGACGAGAGAGCGTGGAACCAGCTTTCCAGCCAATCGGGAAAACGTTACACGCTGCCCGGCTTCCTAATTGGTCAGGTAGCTGGCCAATCAGGAAGCCGGGCGCCCTGTAATGACGCAACGCCCGGCTTTATGATTGGCCGGGAAGCCGGCTTCATTCTCCCTCATCACCTCATGACGAGGGAGCATGGAGCTGGCCAATCAGGAAGCCTGGCGCCGCGTCACATAGTGACGAGAAGCATGGGGACGGCTTACCTGCTTGTGCTACGAAATATCTCGCCTTACGAATACCAAAACTGGAGATTATTATTAGGAGATTCTTTGATAACCTTTACAGCAGGGTTAGCCAAACTCTGGCCCTCCCGCTGTGGTGGAACTACAAATCCCATGAGGCATTGCAAGATTCTCACAGCCACAGACATGACTCCCGAAGAGATACATCATGGGATTTGTAGTTTCACCACAGCGGGAGGGCCAGAGTTTGGCTACCCCTGCTTTACAGCTCATCAGTTTAAAGACACTTTCTGCAAGTACTGAAAATCATTTGCTGATCCTGCCAGAAATACAGCGTCCTTATAACGTGCTGGCCACTGAACTGAAACCTCAAACAGTGTTGGCAGACTTCCTGGCTCTCTCTGCGAACTACACAACCCCTCCTCAGTGGTGGAGTGGAGTGATGGAGATGAGGAGAGGAAGGGTCTTCGTGGTCCTGATCAGGAAAGCAACTTAAGGTGACAATACTGCTGCTCCATAGGCTGCTCCATTGCAACTCCGCCCCCTCTCCAGCAGCGATTTAACAACAAATGCCAGCATTCCTCTGCTTCTGGGAGTCATGCCTGTGGCTGTCAGGGTCTTGCAATGCCTCACGGCACTTGTAGTTCCACAACAGCTGGAGTACCTTGACGGCGGGTGGCCGCATCATCCCAGGTTGCTAAGAGCTCTTAGCAACCTTTGATGCTCTGGCTTGCGCCCCCTCCTGACTGACTGAGCCGGTGACAGCATGGTCTGGCGTCTGCACCACCAAACCAGCACAACATTTCGCAGTTCCCTGCCAGCAACCCACCCACCCCCGGGACGACATCTAATCGGGGGGGTGCATACCTTAGGGACAGCCATGACTCCAGCTGTGGTGACAGCCATGACTCCAGCTGTGGTGAAACTACAAATCCCATAACATCTCTCCCTCTGGGAGTCATGCCTGTAACTGTCAGTCTTGCAATGCCTCATGGGACTTGTAGTTCCACAACAGCTGGAGGGCCGGAGTTGCTCACCCCAGGGAGCCTATGATTTCATTTTTTCTTTGCCAGCAGGGTTGCTTCTAAGCAGGGAGGTGTCACAGTCCTGTAATTAGGGCACTGATGAAGCTGCACTGTGATAGCACTTGGGCACGTTGGCACACGGCGCTGCGATCTGTGCCAGGATGGTCTTGTTGAGAAGCAAGCAGTGCTCTATTTTAAAAAGGCTGCAAAATGCTGCCCCCCCCTCTCCCCCCCCTTCAGGGCAGCATTCTGTCTTGGCACGCCATCGCCCTTCACTTCAGGAGTGGTAACTGAACAGTTTGGGCAAAATGGAGATTTACATGAATTGTGCAGTTTCCATGATGAGCCAAGCAAGTCTGCACAGGGGGAGAAGAGCTTCCGGGCAGACCAGCCCTTCCTGTAGAGGCCGTCGTGCCCGGGCCGGTCACTGCATGGAGGATGATTTCTTCTAGCTGACTGGAGAGGTGGAATTCTCTGAAATTGGATATCAAGATTTGCAATTAAATTTGATATTAAATCCTCAGGTTTATTAATCCCGATAGATGCCCTAATAACGAATTGCTTGTTAGTATATATTATCTACGAGGGGAGGCCAAAAGGTGTAGGTGTAGGTGGATATCTTAGGTGGATATCTTAGTAATAGGCATGCCAATTTATGTTTTTGTAGGTCGTGGCGAGTTATAGTTAGAGCCAAGAGAAATGGAGTCATGCCGGACGAAGTTGAATACCGAGCCGTAGATTATGTTCCTCCATCTTCAAGGGAAATCTGCCCAAATAATCCATGAAGAGATGTCAGCTTGTGTATGGAGAGGATTGTCCATCATATGAGACTGCCAAAGGATGGAGGAGAGAATTCAAGCCGGTCGCACAACTATACAGGATGACCCTAAGGGAAGGTCGTCCGTCAACTGCCACAGAACCAAGTGTGGTGACGAAAGTTGAGCTCGGTATTCAAAATGGAGTAGGTGTCATGCCGGACAAAGTGGAATACCGAGTAGCTCAACTTTCGCCACCACACTTGGTTCTGTGACAGTTGACGGACGACCTTCCCTTGGGTCATCCTGTATAGTTGTGTGACCGCACTTACATTCTCTCCTCCATCGTTTGGCAGTCTCATATGATGGACAATCCTCTCCATACACAAGCTGACATCTCTTCATGGATTATTTGGGCAGATTTCCCTTGAAGATGGAGGAACATAATCTACGGCTCGGTATTCAACTTTGTCCGGCATGACTCCATTTCTCTTGGCTCTAACTATAACTCGCCACGACCTACAAAAACATAAATTGGCATGCAGATTACTAGGGTTGCACAGATACCAAGTACAGTACTCGGTACAAGTACGAGTACAAGTACCGATACTTTTGAGCTCCAAGACTAGACTAGAGAAAAATTCAAAAATTAGGAGGCCGCTGTCATTTGTAAGGAGCACACGGAGCTCCCGGGATTAGTACATCTCTGTTTTAATGTATGATTTTGTTTTTATAAATAAACGGATGCACAGATACCAGTTTTGTGAGTACGAGTACTGGTACTTGCCGAGTACTTACAAGTACGAGTACTGATACATTTTTGTTTATTGTCATGTGACAGTTTTTCTAAAACAATACAGACTAATAATTTCAGGACAGTGGTGGAGCGCCAGAGCCAGGTCCCATCTGCAACCGCTGCAACCCTGGGAGTTCTCATGAAAATGCCAAGTATCTGCACTGGTACTCAAAAAGTATCTGTGCATCCCTACAGATTACTAACATATCCACCTACAAACCTGCAAAACGTCAGATCCCTAGCACATCTAGATCATGGTGAGGGTAAGAACTTATTGGCCTCCCCCCGTATAATGCCACCAAACACATATTCTTGTAAATGGCGCAGCCTCCATCTTTCTCTCGGTGGCTTTTCTGAACTTCCATTTGGGGAACGTGCACTCCGAATGAAAACATCTCCTTATCCCCTGCTCAGTACTACACATCCCATCATTTCTAGCGCCATTATGTTGCATTTCTATCCCCCTGGGGTGCCTGTGCGTGTCCAGCAGCGAGCGTGAGTGTGCACATAAGGGTGGCTCCATAGGTCACCCTGCAATCCAAGGAGCCTCCCTTACAAAGGATAGACGTTTTAGGAAAAGGAGAGCACAATGTCAGTACAGATGCTCCTCTGGTTGCGATCAATAGTTACGATGGAGTTTACGGTACTGTATAGTGAACTCTCGGTGCCGGATAACTGTAGTTTCTGGTTGCTTGAGAGTTAATAGTAACACTCAAGCGACCAGCCCTGAGGCGCTCCGCTTCCCTATTCACCTGCCTGCTCGCTTCAGCAGCCGGCAGGTGAATGTAAACAGCCGGGATCTATAGCAGGACTGCTATTGGCTATTTCAAATTGCAATAGCCAATAGCAGGCTGGCTATTGCACTCCCGCCCAATGAGCAGAGGAGCGGACCCGAGAGAGAACTTTTCTCTCAGGTCCAATTCTCTTAGTGGGCGGGGATTCAATAGCCGGCCTGCTATTGGCTATTGCAATTTGAAATCTCCAATAGCAGTCTTGCTATTGATTCCCATTGTGTACTGTCTGCTGCCTACCACGGCTGTACATTACACAAGTAAACTCCTCGGTTTGCGATGGATTTTCTTTTAGCAGTACTTTTTTTTTCCTGCCGCTAGATGTCCTCAGTCTGATAGCCAGCAACATTTAACCCACTTCCCCTAAGCCCAGGTCATCCCGGACGAGCCCCCAACCTGACTGGACAGTGAAAGAAGAAACAGCACAGTAATTAGCTCATCTCTCTGTCACTCTGCTCTCTCCTCTTATCAGCATGCTTCTTGTCAGCCCACCCCGGATCTGGAAAGTCTCTATAAATATTTTTAAAATATCCCTTGCCCGTAAGGGGAACGATGATTTCTTGTATGTGGAAACTATAGAGATATGCAATAGTGTTGGCACAGGTTCAGCAAACCTACATAGGCAGAGACAAACGGCCCCCTCCGCCTGGCAAAAAGCAGAATTGGGGCATTTTACCATTGGAAACGATACAAACGAGCATATTGCTTTTTGTTTTATGCTATAATATCTATGACTGGTACCAAGGAATGATAGCTTATGGCTCCAGTGCCCAATAATTGTGACCAGTCATCTCGGTATCATCAGGATGTTTTATTACTATGCAGTGAATAGCCAGTGTTGAATCCTGGATATCATCAGTTACACTCCTATATTGTTAGCGCAGGGACGCCTGTAGCCATGTCTTGTCTTTCTGATGCCGTTTGTGTGGGAAGAGTTGCATTTTATGCCGGCAGGATGGTATTTAATGGGGGTCTCCTTGTTTTTCAGATGCTGCAGCGTCTCATAGTCCTGGCTGTGGAGTCCCTGCGCACGCTGGAGGAGCACCTGACCAAACCGTCTGAGAAAACCGATGTTAAGGTGAGTCGCTGTGGTAAGCTGTCGAAACGTTTGTAAACCCAACAACAGACGTGTAATCGCAGACTTCCAGATCCGGGATGTATTCCTTTTCTCTATTCAGTCCTGATTTTCCTTTATTACATTAGGCTGACAACGCTCACTAACCCCGCTGTATCTATGGAGGAGCAGCGTTGTCGCCTGCCCTTCTCCCCTTTTTTCATTGCACAGGGCAGGTGTTCTGTAGTTCGCAAAGAGAACTGGAAACAATGTAACTGATGACAATGAGAACAGGAAGGAAGTTAGGCCTGGTTCACACCGGGGCGTTTTACAGCGCGTTCTTACGCGCTGTAAAACGCTCAACATGTGAAAACCAATGATTGCCTATGGGCATGGTTCCCACCTTGACGTTTTACAGCGAGTAGAACGCGCTGAAAAACGCCCTACGGCCAAAGAAGTACAGGAGCTTCTTTGGGGCGTATTTGCAGCGCGTATCCATTAGGATACAGCCGGATAGCCCTCGTAAATGCGCGTTTCTTTTACCGCAAATCGCTGTAAAAACGTGTGGCAAACGTGCATATTCCGTACGCCCAGGTATGAACCCAGCCTTAATGGGGTGGTGGTGCAGCCATCACATCTAAGGACTAGTAAGCCCCAAAATGTTACATTTGTGTTTTGGGTTTCAATTAGTATAACCTCACCCCCTCCCATTATAAATACCGGAATCCTCCTCTCCTATCTCAGACGTGTTCTGATCACATGGAATCGGGTCGAGGTGAAAAGCCGGGGCTGCACTTGTGTTAGAATCTCTGACATCACCGGCCCGCTGCTCGTGTGCAGTTTATCAGATTGTTCGATGGCGGCAGAAATCATTGCTGTGTACAATTCGTTTTCCTTTGTTGCTGAATGTGAGAACGGTGGATGATCTAATCCTGTGTTTGTGTTTCATTTTTTACATTGCAGACAAGTCCTTTAAGGTAATAACTTGCCTATGGCATCCTATTGCCCAATGGACAGGGAGGGGCAGCTGTTTATGTAATTGCTACTAAGCGGAGTATATGTTATAGGCTGATATCATGTTACCAGCAGCTTCTAGTATTGCGCCTGGCAGGGTAAGGATTGCATCAGAAAGATATAAAATGTTTACTCAACAACGTTTACACTATATTGCCAAAAGTATTGGGACGCCGGCCTTTACACGCACATGAACTTTAATGGCATCCCAGTCTTAGTCCGTAGGTTTCAGTATTGGGTTGGCTCCGCCCTTTGCCGCTATAACAGCTTCAACTCTTCTGGGAAGGCGCCCACAAGGTTTAGGAGTGTGTCTATGGGAATGTTGGACCATTTGTGAGGTCAGGTCCTGATGTTGGAGGAGAAGGCCGGGCTCACTTTGGCAACATAGTGTACATCAGCCCGGTAGATACAAAAGACACAAACTGATGCAGGTTTGTATTCATTGATGCAATATTAAAGAGACCCTGTCACCAGATCTTCTCTTCATATTGGAGCAAGGGCATACACAGCGGCAAGCACTTGGCTCATTCCTTCACTAAGCCGTGGAGGGGCAGTGTGTCTTTTGTTCTCCTTCCAATCAGATTATATGGGCAATTAACACATTTTATGCATATTATGTACCTGTATAAAGCCTCACTTGTGTAGACATCCAAACGCCCTGAGACTGCCGCTGGACGCCACCATCTTGGATGTGATGTCAGCAGCCCCAGCAGAATCAGAACTGTTACCCAGCTGACACACCCTATAGCAGGCGTAGCCAAACTTCGGCACTTCATCTGTGATGAAACTACAAATTCCGTCATGCCTGGGGCTATCAATACTTAATGATGGCCTAAGGCAAGACCCAATGGTTTTGGGTCTTGCAATACTTATTGGGATTTGTAGTCTCGCCACAGCTGGAGGACCAAAGTTTGGCTACCCTTGCCCTATAGCATTGCTCTCTGATCCTGCCCCAGCAGCTATATAAGATTAAGGAGGTATGGACAGAGCACACAGACTATATGAACACCCCCAGCAGAAGAGAGGGCTATGACATGACCAGTGCAAGAAGGATCTGTGACTGTGCTAGGAAATTGACTCTTCCTGGAGTGGTCACATGTTCTAGCAACTTCTAAGGCCCATTGCCAGACAGGGCTGTGCCCCTCCGGATATGTATTTTGTGTGTTTGGCCTCTTTGTCTGGAGTTCCGCATTAAAATGGATCCTGGACCTTGTGATGGAGGGAAAAAACTGGACTTACCAGGCCTATGTTAGGTCTATGGGGAGTCGGATGTAAGCGGGCATGTGTCCTCCTGCATCTGACTCCCCATAGACCTGACCAAAGACTTGCAATTGGAGGATGACTGCACCGGAGCCTGCACCAATGTTGGCTCTTGTATTTGTTTCCAGACCGGTTCCCTTTAAAGTGGAAAATCTTTTTTTCCTTTTATTCTGCAACCTGCCACAAGGGGGCGCAGTAACAATATCACGCACTATGCTGTAGCGTTGTTTTTCTGCTCGCGTTAAGACTTGCTGGATCTGTAATACTTATACTGGGGAGCGTCCTGTTTGTATTTGATATTTTTGGATTATAGCTAAGTGCAATGTACACATAACAGCCTCCAAAAAAATGTGGTTGTAAACAGCTGTCTGTAGATGTCAAAGGCAGCTCGTCATGTGAGCTGATTTGCAGCCAGCTTTTTAATTCAGATCGGCTTAAATTATTTAGGTATCTTTAAGGGTAACTGAAGTTTTAAAGGAGAACTCTGGGCAGAATAAAACGTAACCCTTTCAGTGGGGCTACCCCCCCCTGCACTGCAAGGGTTAAGTGCTTGTTTTGTCTAGGGAGCTAAAATAAATACTCATCCGAATCTTGGATCCGGCTGCCTGCTGGATGGGTCCCTACATCCTCTCTCACCCCTTCCACTTTGGTGGTCTAAGGATCCGTCATAAAATCTAATACAGTGGATAGGACACCATTGAGGTTCAGGGGAGTAAATTTTAGGCTTAAATTTTGTTCTTCTTTAAAGTCCACAACATACAGGGGTACATGTACCCTTAAAAAAAAAAATCACACGGGGACTCGTACACGCATACACATGCAGAATGACATACATACACGCAATAGGTTGAACTTGATGGACCTGCGTCTTCAACCTCAAATACTATGTGACTACGTAAAGCCTGACTTCTGTCCAGAACGCTGGGTAATAGTTGGTACGGGTGTCACCAGGACCGGAAGGCAGAGCAACCAAAAAAAATGTAATGAGGGGAATTTATGAACTGGAGCAGCTGTCCATGGCAACCAATCAGCTTCTCTCTTTCATTTTCAAATCTTAACTGAACAAACTGGAGAGAAGCTGATTGGTTGCCCTGGGCATCTGTTCCAGATTTTGTCTGCTCCAGGTTTGATAAATTCCCCTCGTTGTTCTAATATATTACCGTTCCCCTCTCTACTAAATGAATATACTTTTGCTGCGGTCTCCATTGGTGAGATATTCCATCACTCTCTGTACTCGTGACACTCGGTCACAGGAAGTGAGATTCAATCAGGCTCAACTTTGGAAAAAAAAAAACGATATTCTAAATCCCACCCACTCTTCTCAAAATTAAAAAAAAAAAAATTGCTAGGATTAGACCTAGTTATGAAAAATGACGACAAGTTTGGGGCTCTTTGTCTCTGGTCTACCCTCACAACGTATTATTATTATACAGGATTTATATAGTGCCAACAGTGTGCGCAGCGCTTTACAATATAAGGAAGACATTACAATCACAATTCAAGACATGATGGTAAGGAGGGCCCTGCCCCTGGGGGCTTACAATCTAAAAGGGTGGGGGAAGAGATACATGAGGAGGGAGCTGTGTGGGGATGAATTGTTTGTGATGGGGACGGTTAGGGTGATACTTTGAGACAAGGTTGGAGATATATCCGGGGGCAGAGTTGTGGATGGCTTTGTAAGCGATTGTTAATATTTTGAGGCGAGCGGAAGTCAGGGCAGGGATTGCCAAAGGGGGGCAGGGGATGGAAGCCAGCTCAGGGATTGCCAGAGGGGGGCAGGGGATGGAAGCCAGCGCAGGGATTGCCAGAGGGGGGCAGGGGATGGAAGCCAGCGCAGGGATTGCCAGAGGGGGGCAGGGGATGGAAGCCTGCGCAGGGATTGCCAGAGGGGGGCAGGGGATGGAAGCCAGTGCAGGGATTGCCAGAGGGGTGCAGGGCATTTAGAAACGCACCCCCTGGAGTTCATACAGAGAGCTGTAGAGACGCTTTAGAATTGCATCATGCTCCAGGCAACAAATATCGTTGCCTGTGACATTCATTGGAAACAGGTACGTGAATTTGTCACATAGAGGCATGGTGAGGGCAACACTGAGGCCAAAATGTCTATACTGCGGACACTCCACCCTCAGTGCATGTTCAGCCCCCCCCAGTCACGTGTCTGTGGTTGCTAGGATGCTGTCAGTTACATGACATAATTGTTTGCTGCAGCCGACAGCATCCTAGCAACCAGTGACATCCCCTGCCCTATTCATCTGCTATTCAGCTGACTGTAAGAAAAGGGATGGGGATTGTGCTGAGGACATTGACCAATCATGTCCTCTGTCACAATTGGTTAATGATGTCAGCCAGCATCCCCGGCCTCTGTCTCCAGCACCCTAGCAACTAACTAGCTCTGAGCAGTAAGCTCTCCTGCAGCTGTGTAGTAAAGATCAGTGCAAATGCGCCCCGTTCTTTACTACACAGCGGCCCCACTCTGAGCCCTGGCCCGTTTCTGAATGCCAATTTTTTAAGAGTTGGTCTTATCTCCAGTTTCGTTATCTGCAAACTGTTGCGTAATTCTTTTTGGATCTGTTTATACAATAAAAATTGCATTGTGAAACTGGCACATGCAAAAAAAAAACTACCTTAACCTGTTGCAGGGGTTGGAGCTCTTAAACGAAATTATTGCAAAGCTTTTATGAATTAGGTGCAGGATTTTTAAAAGGGCCCATACCCCAGAAAAGTGTTGTGAATGCTTTACTGCATCACCCCTAATGTCTTTAAAGTGACATTGTAAAAAAAAAAAAGAAAAAATCCCCAAAAGATGGAGATGTATATGCGTCTCTCCACCACCTGTGTCTCCTATTTTTTGCTTTCTTCCAGAGCTATGAC
>NW_017307643.1:388327-388600 GCF_000935625.1 Nanorana parkeri
ACAGTTCAACAATAGAATGTAGTTGTCACATAGGCAAAAAGGAACACAGGATATAGATGCATTATGGTATTGACAGGACGATATGAACAAAAACTGTGCAATATGTCACGCAAAATATTGAATGAAGGTAGAGCTGCAACAGTTAATCGATTTAGTCGATTAAAATCGACGATTGAAAACGTTGGCAACGTTTTCGATCGTCGATTCGTCGGCTATCGATTGATTTGCCTGTTTGGGGCTGTTCCGGGCTCCACATGCGGCCTGAGCCACACG
>NW_017307643.1:388700-391185 GCF_000935625.1 Nanorana parkeri
AGCGAATACAACCTCTAGTAGATTGAGCAGAAAAAGAAAAGTTAATTTGGGGAGAGAGTACGCAGGGAAGGGTCAGCCCTAGGTCTTCTGCCACCTAAAAAGTACCAAAGCAAGCAAAACAAAAAAAAGAAATGGAAAGATGTCCTTAGTCAGAGGTCTACAAGACGATGGTCAAGAGACAACGGGTTAAGATGCCTGATCCCAGGTTCCTTTTTGACTTTCCTCATGCCGTCCATAAGGTGCGCCGTAAGCTCCACATTTGCCAATGTCCTATACTTAAAGTGACATTAAACCCTCAGATATTTCAACATAAAACAATACTGTAATGTAATCCTGTAATACTGTAATCCATGGTAGTTTCCCTTCTCTTTGCTGCTCTTCCTTTTAAATCCTCATGTCTTCTCATGCTTGGGGAAAACTTCCCTTTGCAGCTGAGTGCCTCTTCCTGTAGTGCTGGCTCAGGTTGTGAACCTTCACACAGACACCGTGTATCCATTCCTGAGACAAGGCAGTCTGCTGCAAAACAGAAGTTCTGCCCAGAATGAGAACAGATACAGATTTAAAAGGAAGAGCAGCAAAGAGAAGGGAAACTACCATGGATTACAGTAAGGCGCACATTACAGTATTGTTTTATGTTAAAAAATCTGAGGGTTTAATGTCACTTTAAGTTCAGTGAAAGAGAGGGAATCTGACCCTATGGTTTATTTTG
This sequence comes from Nanorana parkeri, assembly GCF_000935625.1. Taxonomy (NCBI): domain Eukaryota; kingdom Metazoa; phylum Chordata; class Amphibia; order Anura; family Dicroglossidae; genus Nanorana; species Nanorana parkeri. The sequence goes on from NW_017307643.1 coordinate 389,410, forward strand.
CTGCTGTTAGTACATATATCAACATCGTAGTTAGGCTTTTTGTAAGTCCCAGAGGTGGATGATTGAGAAGTGTTTCCATAGAGTTAGCCGAGACATTTAATCAAGAGAACCAAGAGGTGTTCAGAGTCTGCACACAACCAACATGTTCACCTTCTGTGGGTAAAAGTTCTCGACATCCCTAAAAATATTACTCTGTGTGACCAGGGACAAATCGTTGGAAGCATATACGCACCATATACCACCTATGTAACACAGTTTCCATACCTTAGGGCGTTCTGAGAACAAGATTTAGTTGCATCTCGCATTCGGTTCCACAGTTTGATTGAGAGATCACGGTCTGTTGCCCATAGGAGGCGGCCATATAGAAGGGAGATCAAGCATGGAGAGTGGGGGGGGTCATCCCTCCACTTACGCTGAAAGGGCAAAAGAGGTGCCCCTGTAGGGAAGGCACGGATATAGGAGGAAACAAAATGCTGCCGTGATATTTTTATACCTTAAAACTTACAGGGGTCTACGATGACTGTGTCCCTTGAAGCAATGGATCTACCGTAAGAGCCGTGTAAGTTTCAAGGTGTAAAAATATCATGGCATGCCCTAGCACATGAGTGAAGATACGAGGAATAGAAGATGGGGCGGTTTCTTTGCAGGGAGCATTTAAAAAAAAAAAATGTTGAAATGGCATCAGGGTGATTTAAGGTGCCACATTTGCATACGGATCCAAAAGAAAAACTTTAGAAGTCTGTAGATAAGAACCTTACATAAGAACAACCTGCGTCGTTGTTGTTCAGATTGAGGTGTGTCCACCTCTCGGTAGTAGCACACGTGGTTTGAAGCCTCTTAATAACTTGATTTGTAGAGTTGGACTTACAGAGGGGGCACTTGTCCAGCTTTTCTTATTGATAAATAAACCATTAGGCCATTGTTCGCCTGCCGTCAGCCCTTTAGAATCCCATAAATATTTATTTTTTTGTTTGTTCTCACAACTCCATTGAAGCAGAACCAATGGAAGGGCGTGCGTTACATCTGACTCACCCAATCCCCTGTACAAAGGAAGAGTATACCGTGCGCACACACTGCCCATGTGTGCCTTACTCTTAAACTCCCATTGCGTTCCACTAGATTAGGTTGCAAACATGGCATTTGCTGGCACTGGGCGAGCTGGCATGAATAGACTTGTGGTCTGGGTTGTTGTTATCCCAAGGTTTGTTTGAAGTTTATTCATCCCGTGTGTTTAATTAAACCACATTAACTGTTCAGTGGTAGTGACATGTTTAACCCATTCCTGCCGCATTGTTTATAAACGTTCCACAGCCTGATGGCCGTGCTGGGCATTGGAAATCAACATTTTCCCCTGGAGTTGCACCACCCAGTGCTTTGCACATCTCGTGGCTTTCAATCCCGGCAGTCAATGTCGCCTCCGTTCCTCACTAGAGCTGGCCATACACGTTCAATTCCCCCATCCACGCTGAAGTGTGGATAAGCTAATCTCCTGCTGCTGCCTATTGTATAAAAGCAGCCATGGGAATGCGGCTGCTTGAATACCTGAACGGTGACTGCAGCTGATTGGCTGACAATTTTACGCACAGATGGCCATCTTAATGATCGGGAATCAATGAGTGTGGATCACCGTGCCGGGTATAACATATTAAGCACATGCAGGCATAGAGGCTTAATTTCATAAATAATCCTTCAGCCTGCAGGCAAACACTGCCTTCTCTCCCTCTCCCCTCCCCTCTCCCCCCCTCTCTGCAGGGTGACTGGTCTTGTCTCCGCCCC
>NW_017307643.1:391636-404218 GCF_000935625.1 Nanorana parkeri
TTCCCCCCCCTCTCTCGCTCTCTCTTCCCCCCCCCTCTCTCGCTCTCTCTTCTCTCTTGCTATATAATGTATTGCTGGGATTTGTAGCCATCTATAGCCTATGGAATTCTGCATTGCTGTATAATGTTTTGCTGAGATTTGTAGTCCTCTATAGCCGGTGCCATTCTACAATTCTGCCATCCGTAATTGGTGTCAGCGAGTACTTGAGGAAAGGTATTGGTACTTGTACTCAGTCTGAAAAAAATTGTATCGTGCACCCCTATTAGTTATTCAGGATTTTGCCCCACCTACAACTTGGACTGGGTAAAAAATGATATCCATAGGTAAGCAGGTTGAGGTACTGGTTTAAGGCATTTCATATTAATTTTGCCAGAAGCATGCTTATGAGCACGTGGACCTTTCAGTCTCCCTCTCCATTACCCAGTGTTGCAAAAAAAAAAAAAGGTAAATCCCCCTCAACACAGTTGAGTTCAGGTGTTTCCAGTAAGAGATCCTCTTAATTCTACAGCATACAAAGACGTTTTATACAATTGTGCTCTTCAAGGCTTGTAACAGTTTGGGGAAGGCCATTTTCTCTTCCAGTATGACTGTGCACGAAGCCAGCTCCATAAAGACATGGTGTGGAGGAACTTCGAGTGTCCTGCACAGAGCCCTGACCTCAACCCTATGGAACACCATTGGGATGAATTGGAACGAGCCAGAACTTCTCGTCCAACATCAGCACCTCACCTCACAGATGCTCTTTTTGGTTGAATGTGAACAAATTCCCACAGGCACACTCCAAAATCTTGTGGAAAGTCTTCCCAGGAGAGTGGAGGCCAACTCCATATTAGTGGCCACGGTTTTGGAATGAGATGTCTAAAAAGCTCACAAAAGGGGTGATGGTCAGGTGTCTGCAAATATCTGGCCATGTAGTGATCATGGAAGATCCATCCTGACTAGGGCTGTACCCTAATAAGCACTTAGGAATCCCCTGTTGGCAGTCTCCCACCTGTCGCTGCGCTGTTACACAATACAGTGTAGATTTTATACGTCTGTCAGGTCTCATCTTGCACAATGCCAGTTATGAAATGCCAGGTGAATGTCTGTTTGTCTTCTCCTTTACAACTTTGCAGAGCGGGAGAGTGAGATTCCTGTTTACTCTCCCGTCCGCCGAGAATGGCGACTGCAAGGTCCCCTGCAAGCCCATAATATCGCCGCCGGCTTTTCCTTTTATAGAGTTTTTATTTGCAAACTCAAACTTTATCTTTGTGTCCTGGAATGAATGATTTGACTGCAAATATATCCTTTGTTCCGGGTGTTTTCTGTGTTATAATCACTTTTCCGGCACAAGTTTTGGTGTCTCTGAGAGTTCCTCTGACTTGAATGAGAAACTTTGGGTCAATTTTTTTGTTTTTGGGCTATTTTTTTTTTTAATGATGTTTAATCACTTAATAAACATTTAATGCAGGGTGTATTTATTACATGGGATGCTAAAGAGAAAGCACAGCAGAAGTTGTTTCCTTTAGGGCAATCTAGCTTTCCTAAAGTATGTGTGTGGGCAAAAAAAAACTAAAACATACTCATTATAAATCTCTGCAATGTATGCACATGTTCTGTATATGTCAAGTACAGAGAATTACCTGTTGATCTATCAGAAATTCAGAGAGATCCTAACTTTCTTTTTGAGCTGACAACACTATGCCTCTGCTGCTTTGAGCTGCCGTGCAGTGCTCTCAGCCCCGTGCGAGTTCTCCCCTGCTGGGCTGCAGAACACCTCCCCCATATTTTTGTTGATGTGTGAAGGGCGAAGATGTTCTGTTTGTCCTGGCATTCACAGACCCAGGTCAGTGACCCACAGCAACCATGCAGCCAGTGATATCAGAAATTATGTGGGCAGCACAGCGGCTTAGTGGTTAGCACTTCTTTCAGGGGTCCCTGGTTTGAATCCTGGTCAAGTCAGTATCTGCAAGAGTTTGCATGTTCTCCCTGCTCTTGTGTGGGTTTCCTCCCTTCCCGGTACTCCTGGTTTCCTCCCTTCCCGGTACTCCTGGTTTCCTCCGTTCCCGGTACTCCTGGTTTCCTCCGTTCCCGGTACTCCTGGTTTCCTCCGTTCCCGGTACTCCTGGTTTCCTCCGTTCCCGGTACTCCTGGTTTCCTCCCTTCCCGGTACTCCTGGTTTCCTCCCTTCCCGGTACTGCTGGTTTCATCCCTTCCCGGTACTCTTGTTTTCCTCCCTTCCCGGTACTCCTGGTTTCCTCCCCTCCCGGTACTCCTGGTTTCCTCCCCTCCCGGTACTCCTGGTTTCCTCCCCTCCCGGTACTCCTGGTTTCCTCCCCTCCCGGTACTCCTGGTTTCCTCCCCTCCCGGTACTCCTGGTTTCCTCCCCTCCCGGTACTCCTGGTTTCCTCCCCTCCCGGTACTCCTGGTTTCCTCCCCTCCCGGTACTCCTGGTTTCCTCCCCTCCCGGTACTCCTGGTTTCCTCCCCTCCCGGTACTCCTGGTTTCCTCCCCTCCCGGTACTCCTGGTTTCCTCCCCTCCCGGTACTCCTGGTTTCCTACCTGGTTTCCTCCGTTCCCGGTACTCCTGGTTTCCTCCCTTCCCGGTACTCCTGGTTTCCTCCCTTCCCGGTACTGCTGGTTTCCTCCCTTCCCGGTACTCTTGTTTTCCTCCCTTCCCGGTACTCCTGGTTTCCTCCCCTCCCGGTACTCCTGGTTTCCTCCCCTCCCGGTACTCCTGGTTTCCTCCCCTCCATTGGTACTCCAAAGACATGTTAAAAGGTTAATTGGCACCTGTCCAAAATTGCCCTGCATATGTGTGCTTAAAGGGACCTTAGATTGCAAGCTCCTCGAGGGCGAGGACTGGCATGAATTTGCATGTGAAGCGTTGTGTGAATTGTCGGTGCTATATACATACCTGTAATAAATAAATAACGCTGCTTATTTGTTCAGCTCATTGACACTTCAGCCTCCTTTTGCCTAAAACCATCACAGATTCGTAAACCCTAAAATATCTCCTTAAAGTGTGTGTGTGTGTGTGTCAGTGTCATACAGATCAATAGTTTGGAATTTACTACCAGACATATGAATGACTTAAGGCAGGCAGTTTTCCGTTTTGATGACTTTTTAGGAATACATGCAATCACATGACTTTCTTGGAATCACATTTTAAATTTGAACTAAACTTTTCTCTCTTGCACAGGTGATCTTCCGGCCTCCACTGGACCTTTATGATGTCATGATCCACTTAAATCCCAAGCACATTCCGCGGCATCGAGAGGCGGTGGATCAGACTGCCAAGTCCTTTCATCGCGGGCTTCTGGGGGAGGACGCCCAGGTCAAGGCCCTGCGGTTCCCTGTGGTGGATTATGATCCAACTCAGTTATACCTTAAGTCACTTAGGGTGAGGATCTGCTTAAAAGGGACATTTTGCTTTGTTTATAAATCGGTTTATTGTGTGTTATTCAATTTTCCAACTTGCCTTACCAAAATAGTCATGATGTAACAGTATAGATAAGCTCTAAAAATGGCTTTAGGTATCCGGCCTACCATGTCTATATTGAACGTCCCACCTACATACCCTAGACTGATCTACAGAAGTTTTTGGACACCTGACCATCACACATGGGAGATTGTTGGACATCTCGTTGCAAAATTTTATGGCCTTTAATATTGGGATGGTCCCTCCTTGTGGCCATACCATCCTCCCCACTGCTAGGAAGGCTTTCTTCAAGATTTTGGAGCATTTCAGTGGAAGTGTGTGCCCATTTAGCCAAAAGAGCATTCGTGAGGTCAGATGCAGAGGTTAGAGGTTGGATTCAATTCATCCCAAAGGTGTTTAAGTGGCCTGCACAAAACTCTGACTTTAACCCTACTAAGTTCCTCCACACCTAACTGGTCAAACCATGTCTTGGAACTGAACTAGTGCACAGTCATGCTGGAACTGAACTAGTGCACAGTCATGCTGGAACGTAAAAGCACCTTCCCCAAACTGTGGCCACAAGGTTAGAAGCACAAGGCACTTCTCTATACAATGTAGGCAGGTATTGGCTGGTAGGGAGGGGCCGGGAGGATGCTGTACATAGCTTCCTGAAAACATCACAGCACACTGTCCCAGTACTGCTCTCAAGATCCCTCAGCCATGATGCAAGCAGTGGGCTGGCTCTTGGCAAATATCAAAATACCTTGATTGGGTATATGTCGGTCTGGAGGAGTGAGTGTTCTTAGACATGCTACATTTGCATGAAGACCAACTTGGGCAACGGCCACAAGAAATGTTGAGCCTCCATGTTTGAAAGAACTGAAATCCACTGAATAAAAAGGGGCGGGCTGAGAAGGAAAGCACTAGGTGATGCATCATCCAGCCAGGAAATGAGGTGGGCATGCAGACCCCCCTAGGTAACAGCCCCCATTTGATGCTGAGCCTCCATGATTAGAGAAATTATGATGCTGGATCTCTTCCAGCCAACAAATGAGACGGGCTCTATCTGACTTGCTGCAGCTACTAATGCACATTGTGAGAAGCTCCCAGTGTGCAGTGACATCAGAGGAAGCCATTTCAGTCCAGGAGAGGAGCCGATACAACTGTGCAAGACTGAAGGGAAGGCCGGAGTTCAACTTTAACTACTGAACTGCACTTAAACAGGAAAAAGGGTATAGAGCGCTACTACCTAGAGAAAAATTATATTAAATGGCATCTATTCTCCTCCCATGTGTCAGATTTAAAGTGCTCCGTGCCTCCCGCCACACGTCTTTGTTCTGAGGCTTGAAAAAGAGGCTGTCTCTCGAAACGCGTAGCCGTCACGATACAGAGAGCTCGTCTGTGCACAGCATCCACTCACCTAGACGTTTTTTCATAGACCCAGCCTGTCTGTCTGACTTCATTCTGTACGCACCGAATTTAGCCGTTCGCGGTATCGTTCCCTATAGCCGCCGCGGTCTCGTTCCCTATAGCCGCCGCGGTCCTCCCTCCCATAGCTGCCGCGGCCCGGCCTGGCCAGCCGTGCACGCGTGCCGCTAGGATTTCTCACAGTGCCCCCTCATCCATCCATCGCTGTAGCATCCTGCTTTTGGACTCTCTCCAGACACCGGTCACTGATTCACCATCCTTCACATATTTGCTGACTTCCAACCGTAAGTTACACTCATTGGTTCTTTCTCAAATGAATAGATGCCATTTAATATAGTTTTTCTCTAGGTAGTAGCGCTCTATACCCTTTTTCCTGTTTAAGTATTGATTTTGCAGGGTCAGCTCCCTGTCATTTAGAGCCTGCACACCATAATTTATAGCCTGTGGTTTATCCAGTGACCTAGTATCAGTTGTGCGCTTATGATTTTGTTTTTCTACTGAATTGCACTGACACTTTGTCCCATTGGTTAAAATTGTGTTTTGCTCCTGACACAACCCCCGTTCCACCCAAAGCCAGTAGATTTTAGTTAGCGGGAGGCTGTGCTGTGCTCTGTACAATGCGTCCGTCTTAATGTTCTCTCCCAATTTTCTTTCCCTCAGGACTCGTATGGGGATTTCGCTCTGTTCTTCTACGATCAACACGGTGGTGATGTCATTGGCGTTCTTTGGAATCCCTCCAGCTTCGCACCACAGTCTTTTAAGGTATGAGAAAAATATGCGCTCATGGCACAAAATTGGTATATCTAAAGCCAAACCTTTTTGTTTGGATAGATAAGGGAAATGTTAAAACATAACTCATAACATAATAAAACTCAACTTCCTGTCCCATACACGATTGGAATTCCCCTTTTAGACAGCTGTTACCAGGACAGGTATCCCCATTGGGAGATTTCCTCTCACCCCTTGTTTTGTTGACCGCTATAACATTTTGGATTTACCATCACAGCCTGTCCAGCGATAACAGTCACCAAGACAAAAGGGGAGGTTAAATCTCTGATGGGATTCTGAACGTTTTTTTACTCTTATCTCAAATGAAGAAAAGAAAATGTAAAATTAACCACTTTCATCTCTTCTACCTGATAACACACCTCTTATAGACCAGATACATTTTACCTTTCCACTTTCGTCCTGTTTATTCGGCTATAACATTGTCTCTACTTAAAGGAGAACTATGAGGGGAGTGCTTTTCACTCACCTCATAGTTCTAGCCGACCTGTGACAATGAGACTGTCACAGGTTGGCTCAGTAGATCGGGAGGTGAGCGATCACATGCCGACGTTCGCTCACCCCTCGATCCTGTCACGGCTCTCTGCCGTGACAGGGGAGGGGCTGGATTCCCCCCTCCCCGCTCCGATCCTCCAGCGCTGACTGGCGGAACGGACGGGGGAGGGTGCGGGTAAAGCTGGCTCTGCCTCTAGATAGGCAGAGCCAGCTGTCAGTCACGCAGCTGGGCGGATCCAGACATAATTGTCGGGATCCACTTCAGCTGCGGCGTCTCAGTATATAATGAGCTACAGCTCCCTATATACTGAGCTTAGGGTGATGGGAGGACGCTAGTTTGTGTCCTCCCGTTACCCTAAGGAGAACTATGGCTAAAAGCCTTAACCCCATAGTTCTCCTTTAAGGAAACAAAGAAATACGTTGTTTTTCTAGGGGCAATCTAAGTTTTCTTTTGGCAAAATTGTCTTTTAAACATAATTTTTTAATGTAATCTATAGACAGAAATATAACTGATATAATATGCAGCTCGAAGGTCGTAACTTTAAGTTAATCTACATATGAATGCAATAGTAACTACAATTAAAATTACACTAAACTCAGGAGTTAAATCTTAAAAATCTATTTCAAGTACCTTAACTATGAACAACAATGTATCTTATTTGTGTATCACTCGGCTGTAGATCCTCCAATCATCTCTGAATTGGTGCTGACACTGTCCTTCCTTCTGGAGGGGGGATACTTTTGTTCCCCGGTGTGTGTTGCAAAGTAGTCACCGCTCCAAGGTCGCTTCCGGGATGAACTACAATCTCAACACAAATCGGTAAACTAAACGTGAGATTGTAGTCAATCCCGGGAGGGAGCTTGGATCGGTGACTACTTTACAACACACACAGGGGCCATGGGGAACAAAAGTAGCCCCCCTCCAGAAGCAGGCCCAGCGCTACCATATAGGCAGGTCAAGCAGGGGGGGGGAGGGGGCGGAAAAATGCGACCGGCCACAAGATGGCCGCGGCGGCTCTGATCACACCTGTCAGCGGTCCCTCTCTCTCCTGCCGGCCGCTGCAGCTTCAGAGCGCCCAGGAGGAGAGAGAGGGAGCGCTGACGGGTGTGATCAGAGTCGCCTCTCTGAGCAGAGGAGCGCCAGGTATGTTACCGCCCAAGCCCCCGCCGGCTAGTGCACGGACACAGATGTGTGACACCTGTTCTGATCAGAAGAGGATATGTGCAGGGATGCTCTCCTGATCGGACCACGTGAAAGTGGCTTTAGTCTCCGACTGTAAATAAACAACACTCTACCCTTTTTAATTGACAGATTTTCTCCATGAACTCTCATTTAACTCCTCGGACACCAAACAGTGTTGCTTGGACCTCTTTCATGGCTGTGCAATCGTTCAACACTCCTGGGGGTTCTTCCAGTCTTCTCATTGGTTATAGGTCTGTGACAAGATGGATATATTCCCCCCTCCCCTAGGAGTGGTAAAACAATGGCACTGCTAAGAGGAAGAAAGAGAATAGTTTGATGTTCCAGGAAAGCTTGTGGGGCGAAGGAAGGGAGGGACTGTGCGGCTTACAGTTGAAGAGACTAAGGACTTGGTTCTCAACTGGTGGGTCGTGACCCCGTGGTCGCCGCATGTCTTCCACTTTTCTAGGTGAGAGGCTCCTCTGCCTCCCCCTAGCGCAGCACTGTTAGTTCTTGCCTCAAGCAGCCATTTAAAATATGCTGCCGAGTGTCAGCTTAAGGTGGAGTGGGCCGCGAGGGAGCTCCAGCCATATTTGCATTGCTTACATCTCCCTCGCATGTCCTATAGAGGTGTCTGGACCGGAGTGACGTCATATTCTGGCTCCCGGCACCTCTAAAAGGCATGCAAAGGAGCTGTGCAAGAAATGCACTTATGGATGGAGCTCCATCACAGCACAGCTGGAGTGTGTATGTGTGGTTGAGAATATCTGTGTGTGAGATTGTGTCTATGGTTGTGTGCGTCTGTCTGTACCATGCAATCACATCTACTACACGTTCAGTTGTGGGAGGTGCATTGCATTGCTGTTCATTTGAATGGCACCCCAAACCTCCTGCCGCGCGTTCCATTGCAGTGCGACTTGGGTCGCGACTTAATGATCAAGAACAAATGTAGGTCCGGAGGTTACGCAGGTTGAGAACCACTGGACTAGGGGTTTTGAGTTGGTATTTTTTGTAGAGTGTACACTGGTGGTGCAGTGACAGCCCCTGGAAAACGTTAAATTGGTAAATACCCGCTATTCCAGTGTGGCAGGGATCTATGTATTGATTGGTGCTTATTATTTTTCAATCTTTTGTAGACCACCAATATTAACGGGCGGATGGTGGACAGTAAAAGCTCGTTGCTGGTTCCCAACGTGGAGGCCATTCTGGAGGACTTTAGGATCCTGGGTGAAGGTTTGGTGCACCACATAGAGGCTCGCACAGAGAGATGGAACATCGGATAAAGACGTTTATATTCCACAAATGAGGGCCACCTGATGCTTTGCAACATCCACAGCAAGTGCAGAGGAACCAGAACTTGTCCAAGCTTTTTTGGAAATCGTGGGGAAAATATGTTTTTTACCATTTAAAGTGAAACTGTAGGAAAGGCCGAGACGAGGGTGAAAGATTTTGTAACAAATTTATAAAACATTTTACAACTATAAATCTTTTTCCCCCTAATTTAATTAATTATGATCACTTTTGCATCTTTATTGCTTGCTATGTAATACTGGGCTACCCACCTCATACATGTTCTTCTATATACATACATATAACTGTTGTAGTAAATAAACCTCCATAACTTTTTTTTTATATGTGGTGCTGGAAGATTCAAGATATCAATCGGTGAACTGATAACACCATCCAGTAAATTCCCCAATATTCAGTAGATTCACCCTTTCTATTTGTCCTGGTGACTGTGATTACTGAACGTGAAAGAAGATTCCAAATTCTGGATTGTCGCTGGAACAGGAATAGATGGGAATCTTCCAATGGGGACACCTGTTCTGGTGACCACCAGGGATTTACCTCACTTTATAGGGACTTCCTGTTGGGAATCTAGATGGCAAAAAAAATATTGAGAGATTATAACCCTCCCTTACTCTATCCAAAACTAAAAAAAAGTTAAGCGTTGAGAATTAAAGCTAGAAGCTGATTGGTTGCCATACACAACTGCTCCAGATCTTGTCTGCTCCAGTTTTGATAAATCCCCCTCGCATTGTGTTGCATTGGTAAGGGCACTTGGAGAGCCATGGAGTCAAACCCCCCTACCACTGATCTTCACTGCGTGGCAGGTTTGCAACTGTCCAATCCAGAGTGCCCTTTAGTGCCAAGTAGGGATGCACCGATGCCGGTCTTTCGGTATCTAGTGCGAGTAACGATATTTATATTTTGGTACTTCCAGTAGTATAGAGCCGGCTTCCCGGGCAATCAGGGAGCCAGGCAGCATGTCATTCCCCACCTCCCGACTTCTTGATTGCCCTGGAAGCCGACTCCATGCTGTTTGGCTGGCTTGATGCTGATTGGCTGGGGAGCCGGCTTCCCAGCCAATCAGCATTTAGCCGGCCAAACATATCTGATAATATGGTGACACAACCTCCACCCTGCAGTTACCCCATTGTCCTCAGACCCATATCCATCCTCAGGAGCAGTCATTACCGTACCACAGATGTCCCTCGGCCAGCTGGGCAGACACCGCTCTCCCTGATCTGCCCACGGCTCCTGTGTGTACAGTGCCCGCACCACCTGCGTGATTGGCCCTCAGCCTGCTACTGCGCATGCGCAGACTGCCCAGCACTCTCATTCAGAAATCCTCTAACTGCATCAAGCAGGCGGTGCTGACGCTGTAAACAAACCGGAGTCAGGCGGCAGGATAGCTGCTGGGAGAGCGGTGTCTGGCAGAGGGACATCTGCGGTACGGTGATGACTGCTGCTGAGGATCAATGTGAGCGGAATGAGGGGTCTGCAGTGTGGAGTTGTGTCACCATATTATCAGATCTGTTTGGCCGGCTTGATGCTGATTGGCTTGCAATCTCCCTCTGACCGGAAGTTCCAGTATCAGGAAAAGTATCGGAGCATTTGGGGCGAGTACGAGTACTCGCCCAAATACTCGGTATCGGTGCATCCCTAGTGTAACCCGATCAAAATGTTTACAATTAACAAAATTTTAAATTTTGCAAACGTTATCATTCACAGGACAGGACCATCCTTACACAATTCCAGTCCTTGCTGCATGGCCAGCTTTAGGGATTATTCTCTAGAATCACCTGTGTGCTCCGGCATTTAGGAAAACAATGGTAGAAGTATCGCCTTTTATTGCCTGGATTTCAGAGCTGTGTGTAAACAGTAACTGGCTACTTGCTGCCATTGTTTTGTTCTTGGAAGATTTCATTATAGGTTTAATTGTCTCGCTTGGCAAAGTTGAGGAGAACCGGATTAAAGTGGCTTTGATAAACGTGCGCTTTGGAGAGATGCCACCAGCAATAAAAGGGAGGGAGGGAGGAGGCGCGTTTCGTAAGAGAGATGTTTCACTTTTGCTGCACGTAACCCTGGACTCCCGCCTGGATCGAAATCATTGCCCCAGCTCACGAGATACTGACGGCTCCAGTGCTGTTTGCGGTGCGCCTTCTGACACAGCCAGCTTCAGCAGGATTCATCCTCGTAGAGTCTATCCCATGTTGGGACTTTTAGCTATCTCTTCCAGGTGTAGCCAGCTTCTCTGTCCTATAACACGTGGTTTGTATTATAGTCATGCAAGATTTTATGGCCCAATTCACCCAATCATTTGCTGGCTGACCACTGAGTCCCACAAGTGTGCAATCATGACTTCCGCTGCCGATTCTGTGTCTGGTCTGCCTATGGCCTTAGAAACAGTCTGCAGCTAATGGCTCAGAAGCAGAGTCGTGCCTGGCCTTGCTAGACAAGCTTACCTCCAAGGAGTCGCAATCTTCTACCATTACTTACAAATTGAACGTTTCTGCTCTCATGGTGTGGTGCGCATACTCTGAAACTAGAGGATCACTATGTTGCTTCTACCAGTGCTGTTCCAAGTTTTGGGTGCTTTAGTCTTAAGACCACCACCACAACTTTCCCAGTGCATTTACTGTTCCAGGTTGTCTTCTATGGAGATTGGAAACCTTTGGAAAGGATGATTGCTCCTCCTGAGCGCTTATTTGCCTTGTATCTGTTTGTAGAGGACTTTGTTAAGCAATGATATGACTCCCTCCATGGATTGAGCAACGTTCCATCTTGACAAAATGATCAACATTCCAGTGGAGGATGCGCTTGTATTCAAGAACCGAGCTGATAAGTGGCTGGAAGCCCCCTCTACAGCTTTGTTCGGCAGGTCCTACTCTCCGCCCTGTCTTAGCTGTGACTGGCCAATCAGCCAGAGTTCTGCAAAGCACAATGTCTAATACAAGGTGTCTGCTCCACTACTGCAGTTGATCGCTTGATCATAGACTGTTTGGAGCAAAGGGTTGTAACAGGCTGTTTAGAGGTTACCTGCCTCATCTCCTGCATGAGTTCTCTGTCCTTACACATCCGGAGGACACTGGTTAAAGTGTTGAACTGTGAAACCCGCGTCTAAGAAGCTCTTGCCCCGATCACATAATCTCTTCATATCTACTCCGGATACTATTGTTAAGGATGATACTGGTGGCAAGAGCACCCATCTCCCTCGGCTTACTAAGCCTAAGGCACAGTCTGGGAAGGCTTATCCCTCGCTGGAGGTTTACAAAAGTCCTTTTTGTTACTCCATTCCTGCAAACCCTGAGTCCTAACGCCAGCTTGGCTCCCAGTCCACCTGCAAGGCCTGCAGCTCAGGGTCCACCAAACTTGTATACAAATCTTCCTTGGCATAAAGGTGCATCCTCATGTTCTGAAGTAAGGGGCATCTGTTAGCCTTTTTGGACACTTGGACAGCTTTCATCTCAAATGCTTGAGTGCTGTAGCCCCAGGAAATGTCCCTAGAGTTCCACTCCCAGCCCCCACCGTAGCTTATCACTTCCATCTTAGCTCTGCCACCACACAGATCAGCAGACCCTTAAGTAGCCTTCTGGGGTCTTCTGAATCAAGGTGTCATTGCCCCAATTCCTGTGGTGGAATGGGTTTTTGTTCCGAACTGTTCACAGTTACCATACCCAAAGAGGTAATCCGCCCCACCTTGGATTTCCAAGCACTAAAGATCTTCATTGTACTCCAGAAATTCTATATGGAAGTCACAAGGTCTTTCATAGTCTCCCGTCACCAGAGAGACGTCTGTGGACATCAGACTCACACCTACGTGTTTCCATATTCCCAGTGCAGCAATGTTTTCTACACTTTGCCGTGGGACTTGCACTTTCAGTTCGCGGCCCTGCCATTTGGAATCTGGTGAATACTACAGTTTATTTTGCATTGTCAAAAGAGGAACACAGTGCCAACCGCCCGTGGCCTCCGGGGGGGGTGGGCGGGGCTGCAGATGATGGAGTGA
>NW_017307643.1:404440-434166 GCF_000935625.1 Nanorana parkeri
GAGATGGCACCCGGGGGCCCCAGCCGTGATCGGTCTTTCTCTCCCCTGCTCTTTGTGTTTCTACTTTCTCTGTATGTCTCCTTCCTACTTTTTCCTCTCAGTCCTGAGGGATACCATACGGATGCGCGGCCTCTTTCCCCCCCACTTGGCATTACTCAGTAGGAGAATTGTGTTAATAGGCACTTGCTCTAGAAGGTGGGGTGCGGAGGTCCCAGTGAGTTTTATATTTTGGTTATTACTGTATCGATAGTAACATTAGAGCGCCTGGGAAGCATTGCCTCCTTGTGTCATGCAGGGGAGGCGGTGCTACTTAGGTGCTTGATGATCCTAGCACCATGATGGTTTTGAAAGTTGATTTCATATAATGCCATGGATCTCTATTCTATAAGAATGTATCCTTTTATAATTGGTGTCTATATATCATATGACACCGTTCATTTTGTACATTTTATATTTTGAATGCGTTTATTAATATGTTTCAATAAACAAAAAATGTGAAAAAAGAAAAAAAAATGAACACAGAAGCTCCAACCATAACTTAGATCCCAGTCTTGGAAGATTTCTGGAGATCAACTGCTTGCAGCAACTTCCTGTCTACATGCACTCCAGAGATGCCTGCAAGGCATTTGTCAGGGCGAGTTTCCTGATGGTGACAACAGTCGGCCATGCCTGTATGATGTGTTGAATTCACCATTTGCAGTCCAGAACAGGGTAACGATGCAAGAGCAAATTTGGAGGCAGGGACAGGGTGTTGTCACCCTATCAGTGGACTCTTAAAGGGGAACCTTCATGGCAGAATCCCCAGGCATTATTTGAATGGGAACTGCTGTTTTAAAAAAATGATTTGAAATGTCATTAACCTGTTTAAGCTTATACGAGTGATTGGATCTACATCTACTTTGAACGTTTTATTTGGCACGAAGAGGTACCTGGTGATTTTTCCATTTTGGGAGTTCTTTCCCAGATCACCCAGAATGGTGAAGGCTGAACACTGAATTGGCAGCAGAAACGTACATTGTGGGTGCAGCACCAGGCAGCTGAGTCCATGCTAGCTCTTGTAGGGATGATGGTGTTGTAATTACGAGCCTCATAACTCTGCAATTTTCTCTTTCTTATAAGTCATTATTTTAATGAGTGGTTAATCTGCAGTCATGTGTTTGGTGAAGAAGAATAATGCTGCTTTTATTAACAAAAAAATGCAGCAACAGCAATCTGTGGCTTCTGTATAGTAAATTAGTTCTAAAATATCCTTTTTTTTTTAATACCAGTCCCTTAACTTCTGGAAAATTCCTCACCCATATAGGGCCTTCGAGGGATTGTGTTTATGAAAGACAGCTTTAAACAAAGGCAAAATTTGTACAACGCAACCAAAAAAAAAACTACCTGTGCAGCCTACAACTTTGTGGCCAAGTGTTTGCAGACAACTCTATGAGCTTGTTGGACATCCCATTCCCAGACCATGGCCATTAATATGAAGTTGTCCCATTGCAGCTATAATCGTCTTCTCTCTTCTGGGAAGGATTTGGAGAGTGTTCGTGGGAATTTGTTTCTGGTCAGTCAAAAGAACATTTGTGTTCTCCATCAATTTAGAAGTGATAGCAGATGACTGCAACTCCCTACGAGAAAGCACATCAGTCAGAGACTTAAAGGAGAACTATGGGGTAAGTGTTTTTCCCCATAGTTCTCCTTAGGGTAACGGGAGGACACAAACTAGCGTCCTCCCGTCACCCAAAGCTCAGTATACCGCGAGCTGCAGCTCACTATATACTGAGACCGCCGCAGCCGGGACGGATCCCGACATTACTGTTGAGATCCACCAAGCTGCATGATTGACAGCTGGCTCTGCCTATCTAGAGGCAGAGCCAACTGTACCCGCCCCCTCCCCCGTCCGTTCTGCCAGTCAGCGCTGGAGGATAGGACAGAGGAGGGGGGAGGAGCCGTGAGTGACGGTTATGGCTCTCTGCAGGGACAGGATCAAAAAGTGAGCGAGCGACGGTATGCGTTCGCTCACTTCCCGATCTACTGAGCCGACCTGTGACAGTTTAATTGTCACACGTCGGCTCGAACTATGAGGTGAGTGATTTTCACTCACCTCATAGTTCTCCTTTAAGCGATTTGGTATCAGAAATGGTTTCTGTGGTCTAAGGCTCGGACATGGTCAAGACCGCGTTTATATCGGCATCTATGTTTACAGGGGAATGTGTGGCGGCGCTGGGTGTTATAAAAGTCCTGCATAACTAGTAAGTATCTCTTCCCAGAAGGCAGTGGGACCAGCCACACACACCGAAGAGGACCCTGATGACAAAAAGACCCAGTCTATGCGCCAATATCAAGGCCCACACTGCAAGCAGTCCCTGATCCATGTGCTGGGAGCGCTTGGTACACCGGGACTGTCTATCCACCCATGTCTAGAATCAGATATATTGCAGCAACATTCAGGGTCAGAGGCAAATCCTCCAGTACTCACGGAACATGAGCAAGCTGGCAGAAATGCCTAAGACCAAGGCGTCAAGCGGCCAGAGTTGCTAAACCTCATTGCAGATGGGCGGTAGGAACAGATTGAGGATTGAAGTTCCACATGGCTCTCGTAAGATTCTACCCAGTGGAATTACATCGGCGTCCCACAGCGCCAATCCCTACCGTTGCAAGCCGGCGGGAAAACTGAGGCATGCTGGTCATAAAAAAAGGTTTATCTCGGGGCTGGCCAATAGTTTTCTTTAGTTTGCCGCTTTTCAATTCTCCTGTAGGCGTCAGCATAACCAGAAGATTCATGACTTCCCGTGTCCTTCAATGGATGAGAAATAAATGCCCATAGGTCCAATTTGTCTTTTTTTACTTTTCTGTTTGGTAGCGTCACCCTCTGATCTTCTGATCTTCCGCACAGTTATGATTTATTTTCCAAATTTATTTAGTTATCCTCAGCTTTCGATCCCACTCTGTCATCGAGATCTGCGTGGGGCCATTTTCCTTTCGTGATGTTATTGAAAGTTCTAAAAATAACAAAAAAAAAGAACAACAAGTGGCCTCGTACACTCCCCTTGTAATGGTTTCCCTTCTCAATGAGGCGTGATCCTCTCTTTGTATAAGCGGTGTACTGGAGGCGATCTAGAGTGACATCTGTGATGAGTTGTGGAAGTTTCTACCTCCTGAACCTCCTGAACATGCTGAAAAAGGTGTTGCCAGGATTTTTCCTATTTTTATCTCTTTTGTTTTGGCAAAGGATAAAGAGACCCTGTCACCAGTTCAAGATTTTTTATTTTGAATGCTTTATTTAAAAAAAATAATCAAGAATATGAGTGTACAAGTATGATGATTTGTATTCATTTGCGGCTGCACCTTTTACAGTATTTACAAGCTTTGCAAAATAATTAGGAATCTGATACTGTGTCAGATACTATTATGAGCTAGATGCCCCCGCAGGTATTTGTCAGCAAGGTCGGAACTCGTGGGCATGGCCAAGGATCAATGTCTGCATATGGCAGCTCGTTGTCCTTGGACAAAGGTTACCATGAGTTCCCGTTTCCCAGGGACACTCCCTCTTTTAATAGGGCTGTCCCCGGGAAACAAACGTCCCCAGCGGCAATTAACTGCAGTCACATACAGCCAGTTTTGTACATGCTGTGATGGCTGTCTCTAGGATTCTGTGTCACTTACTACTGACCTCTGAACTCTGTTTTACGTTCTACTGTCCCCTACTGATGACCCCTGTACTCCATGTGTAATCTACTGATGACCCCTGCACTGCATGTGTTTGCCTACTGATGACCCCTGTACTCCATGCATTACCTACTGATGACCCCTGTACTCCATGCATTACCTACTGATGACCCCTGTACTCCATGTGTTTGCCTACTGATGACCCCTGTACTCCATGTGTTTGCCTACTGATGACCCCTGTACTCCATGTGTAATCTACTGATGACCCCTGTACTCCATGTGTTTGCCTACTGATGACCCCTGTACTCCATGCGTAATCTACTGATGACCCCTGTACTCAATGGGTTACCTACTGATGACCCCTGTACTCCATGTGTTACCTACTGATGACCAATTTATGTACTCCATGTGTTACCAACTGATGACCCCTGTACTCAATGGGTTACCTACTGATGACCCCTGTACTCAATGGGTTACCTACTGATGACCCCTGTACTCCATGTGTAATCTACTGATGAACCCTGTACTCCATGTGTAATCTACTGATGACCGCTGTACTCCATGCGTTACCTACTGATGACCCCTGTACTCCATGGGTTACCTACTGATGACCCCTGTACTCCATGGGTTACCTACTGATGACCCCTGTACTCCATGGGTTACCTACTGATGACCCCTGTACTCCATGGGTTACCTACTGATGACCCCTGTACTCCATGGGTTACCTACTGATGACCCCTGTACTCCATGGGTTACCTACTGATGACCCCTGTACTCCATGGGTTACCTACTGATGACCCCTGTACTCCATGGGTTACCTACTGATGACCCCTGTACTCCATGGGTTACCTACTGATGACCCCTGTACTCCATGGGTTACCTACTGATGACCCCTGTACTCCATGGGTTACCTACTGATGACCCCTGTACTCCATGGGTTACCTACTGATGACCCCTGTACTCCATGGGTTACCTACTGATGACCCCTGTACTCCATGGGTTACCTACTGATGACCCCTGTACTCCATGGGTTACCTACTGATGACCAGTCAGCAAGGTCGGAACTCGTGGGCATGGCCAAGGATCAATGTCTGCATATGGCAGCTCGTTGTCCTTGGACAAAGGTTACCATGAGTTCCCGTTTCCCAGGGACACTCCC
Source organism: Nanorana parkeri (assembly GCF_000935625.1). NCBI lineage: Eukaryota > Metazoa > Chordata > Amphibia > Anura > Dicroglossidae > Nanorana > Nanorana parkeri. The sequence goes on from NW_017307643.1 coordinate 409,257, forward strand.
TCTTTTAATAGGGCTGTCCCCGGGAAACAAACGTCCCCAGCGGCAATTAACTGCAGTCACATACAGCCAGTTTTGTACATGCTGTGATGGCTGTCTCTAGGATTCTGTGTCACTTACTACTGACCTCTGAACTCTGTTTTACGTTCTACTGTCCCCTACTGATGACCCCTGTACTCCATGTGTAATCTACTGATGACCCCTGCACTGCATGTGTTTGCCTACTGATGACCCCTGTACTCCATGCATTACCTACTGATGACCCCTGTACTCCATGCATTACCTACTGATGACCCCTGTACTCCATGTGTTTGCCTCCTGATGACCCCTGTACTCCATGTGTTTGCCTACTGATGACCCCTGTACTCCATGTGTAATCTACTGATGACCCCTGTACTCCATGTGTTTGCCTACTGATGACCCCTGTACTCCATGCGTAATCTACTGATGACCCCTGTACTCAATGGGTTACCTACTGATGACCCCTGTACTCCATGTGTTACCTACTGATGACCAATTTATGTACTCCATGTGTTACCAACTGATGACCCCTGTACTCAATGGGTTACCTACTGATGACCCCTGTACTCCATGTGTAATCTACTGATGAACCCTGTACTCCATGTGTAATCTACTGATGACCGCTGTACTCCATGCGTTACCTACTGATGACCCCTGTACTCCATGGGTTACCTACTGATGACCCCTGTACTCCATGGGTTACCTACTGATGACCTCTGTACTCCATGTGTTACTTACTGATGACCCCGGTACTCCATGGGTTACTTACTGATGACCCCTGTACTCCATGCGTTACTTACTGATGACCCCTGTACTCCATGCGTTACCTACTGATGACCCCTGTACTCCATGGGTTACCTACTGATGACCCCTGTACTCCATGCGTTACCTACTGATGACCCCTGTACTCCATGCGTTACCTACTGATGACCCCTGTACTCCATGCGTTAGATACTGATGACCCCTGTACTCTTCTTTCTTGGCTCTCAAACAGAGTTTAAGGTGGTCTACTCACTGGTTCTCCAACTGAGTCTGAGGTAGGTGTAGTCAATGGTGGGGGAGTATGCTCCATATGGGAAGGGAACCTTTACATATATCCTTGAAGATCACAGACACACAGTGCAAAACACGCAGGCAAACAAGGTCAGTAGCAGCACACAGTTGATGGAACCACCTCACGGTCCCTCTAGCTGGCAGCTGACCATTGGACTTTGGGTAACACCATCTCTTAGCTAGGTAGCATCACCTCACCTTCAGGACCTGGCACTGGCATGAGGCTCTACTGTGATCTCAAAAGTATAAATGACCCCAATGGACCTTATGATATTTATTGGCCACCTAGTGAACTCTAGACATTTACTGCCCCCCCCATCCATCCCCTTACATTGTCTTATAGATCCTTGTGGGCCAATACCCACCACTTTGAGGAACCTTGCTCTGTAGTTCCCTGTGTTGGGTGTTCAGAGATGTCTTCCTGCACATCAATGCTGTAAAAGGTGGTTATTGGAGGCAGTTGTGGATTTCCTGTCAGCACCAAGCAGTCCCACAATTCTCCTCTCACCTTTCCTATTAACAAGGTGCTGAGATAAAATGTTATGAGAGAGAAAACACTTCCTGTATTAGAGCTTTAGATGCCCTTCCAGCTGCTTAAAGTGCATTTTTTTTTTTAGCGTTGTCTGGGGTGGCCTCTGCGATGTGCCCTGACAGGAACCTAATAAACGGGTTCCAGGCCCAACCCAGCCGTCTAGTAATGGCATTATAGGCGTCTTCCCGTTTTCCAGGGAGGATCGTGGAACACCCGCCCAGCAGGCTCAGTCTTGTCATGAAACCACCAAATCTTCAATAACATTATTCAAGTCACCCCGGAGTCCCGGGAACTGTGTGTGTCACCAGAGGACAGATCAGCAGGCAAGACACCGAAAATAAACCCAGAAAATGTATCCTCGGATTCATGAAGAGATTTGTGAAGTATTTAAACAAAGAATCTGCTAAACACTAAACTCAGCACATAGTAAAACCCAAATGTGTAAACATAACCGCAAAACTAAACCATGACCTCACCGCATAACTATGATTATGTAATCTATGACCAAACTACATCACTACAATGTATGTAAACTATGACCAAACTACATCACTACCTTGTATGTAAACTATGACCAAACTACATCACTACAATGTATGTAAACTATGACCAAGCTACATCACTACAATGTATGTAAACTATGACCAAACTACATCACTACCTTGTATGTAAACTATGACCAAGCTACATCACTACAATGTATGTAAACTATGACCTCACTGCATCACTACAATGTATGTAAACTATGACCTCACTGCATCACTAATCTCTAATATGCCTGAATAGAGGGCCGCCACTGCCAGAGTGCGGACGGCCACTGCTGGAATAGAGAGCCGCAGCATGTCATGCAGGGGAGCCCGCACACAGACCCTACAGAGCCCCTACTGACAGCCTGGAGCCCGCACTGACCGCCTACGGCCCCCTCGCTGCCCGCACAGAGCTTCTACTGACCACCCAGAGCCCGCACTGACCACCCAAAGGTCCCCTTACTGACCACCTAGAGCCCCTACTGACTGCCCGGAGCCCGCACTGACCACCCAAAGCCCACACTGACCACCCAAAGCCCACACTGACCACCCAAAGCCCGCACTGACCACCACGAGCCTGCACTGACCACCGCACTCACCGCTCAAAGCCTGTACTGACACTGACCACCCAAAGCCCACACTGACCACCCAAAGCCCGCACTGACCACCCAGAGCCTGCACTGACCACCGCACTCACCGCTCAAAGCCTGTACTGACCACCTAGAGCCCGAACTGACCCCTCGGAGCCTGCACTGACCGCCCGGAGCCTGCACTGACCGCCCGGAGCCTGCACTGACCGCCAACACCTCAAACTGACCGCCCGAACTGACCACCTGGAAACCTGCACTGACCACCCAGAGCCCGCACTGGCCACCTTAATGCACGCCTTGGCCACCTTAGAGCCTTAGCATCCTCCTGAGACCCTGGAGACATCGGGCCGTGAACCTGGAGCAACACAGAGTATGTAGCTTCATATTATTCTGCATTGCTGTATAAAGAATTGCTGGGATTTGTAGTCCTCTATAGCTGGTGGTAGTTTTCTGCAGTGCTTAACAATGTATTGCTGGGAATTGAAGTCATCTATAGCCTGTTCCATTCTGCATCGCTTTATAATGTACTGCTGGGATTTGTAGTCCTCTATAGTTGGCGGTATTCTGCATTGCTGTTTAATGTATTGCTGGGATTTGTAGTCCTCTATAGTTGTTGGTATTCTAAGTAATGGAACTATTGCCATAGTGACCCAGGCTGCCGCTATGGGGCCCGTGGCACAGGGGGAAAGGGGTCCCCCTGATGCCGTGTGGGCCGCCTGGGTCGCTATGGCATTGCAGGCTGCTGGCTGTCACTGGCGGCTGTGAGGAGAAACGCGCCGCTGTTCAGATTACTGACAACCTGTCAGTGATCTGTGCAGTAGCGCGTTCCTCCTCACAGCCGCTGCTGAGTCAGTGACAGCCAGCAGCTGCGGTGGAGGAGGCCAGCATTGACAGCGGAAGAGGAGGCGGGGCCCGGCTTCGACAGCGGAGGAGGACAGGCACGGCTTCAGCAGCGGAGGAGGCCAAGCCCGAAGGCGGGGCCTGTTGGCGACCGTGGTGGAGGAGAAGGCGGGGCCCGGGTGGTGGAGTTGACTGCTGATCGGGGCTGACAGGTAAGAGGTGTGCAGGGGTGTGACCAGCCCACCTGAGACCCTGCAGAGCCCACCATAGAGAGTCATGGTGGGCTCTGCAGGGTCAATCTCAGGTGGGCTGTGTGAGGTCTCAGGTGGGCTCTGCAAGGGGCGTAACTAGAAATTACAGGGCCCCATACAAAATTTTGCTATTAGGCCCTCTGATTTCTAGTTACGCCCCTGGGTATTCTGCATTGCTGTATAATGTATTACTGGGATTTGTAGTCCTCTAGTTTGTGGTATATTGCATTGCTGAGATTTGTAGTCTCTCTACAACTTGGAGTCAGTGGCAGATCTGCCAGGCTCACAGCTGCAGCCAGGCCCTGGCACTCCACCACTGACTCCAAGCTGTAGAGAGACTACACAAATCCCAGCCCGGTCCGGAGGAAGAGGGCCCTGGTGACCATCGACATTTCTGTAAAAAGGCCCACCGAAATCCTCAGCACCGGGCCCGTGATGCTCCTAATCTGGCCCTGCCCCCAATATTAAACTGTGACTTTGTTTCATACCCCCCAAGATTAAAGTGTGACCTCATCACATACCCCCAAAAATAAAGTGTGACCTTATCACATACCCCCAATATTAAAGTGTGACCTCATCACATACCCCCCAATATTAAACTGTGACCTCATCACATACCCCCCAATATTAAAGTGTGACCTTATCAAATACCCCAATATTAAAGTGTGACCTTATCAAATACCCCAATATTAAAGTGTGACCTTATTACACGCCTCCAATTTTAAAGTGTGACCTCATCACATACCCCCCAAGATTAAACTGTGACCTTATTACATGCCCGCCTCCAGTATTAAACCATGACCTCACTAGATATCCTGAATACTAACTGTGACATCACATAACCACAATATTTAAACTGTGACTTTAATACAAACCCCTAATATTAAAGTGTGACCTTATCACATACCCCCGGTAATAAACCGTGACCTTATTACACATCCTGAACACTAACTGCGACCTCATCACATAACCTCAACACATCACACTGATCCAATGCAATGACCTCATTTGAGAGTCGACAGAGAAGAACTATTTTTGTTGATAAAAATATCAGATTGTCTCTGGGGTTCGCTCGCTCTCCAGTACACACGGAGATCACTTCAGAAGACCCCTCAGCATGGTATTATTTCTGGGTGTTCAGAACTTCCAACTGTTTTGCATATTAGTAGCCCCTCCCCCCTTGTCCCAGACATGGAGATCTAATTATTGATAGGATGTAATAATCAGAACGATAATACTTAAATAACAATTCATTGTATGATAAATTTATGTCAAGCGCTGTTAATCCAACCGAGAGTTAATATACAAGGTCATTGGACCTCCTTTAGCTGTGATTACGGCACACATTGGCCGTGGAATCATTTTCATAACCTTATACAATGTCACAACATTTATTTCCATCCAGAGTTGTATTCATTTGTCACCAATACCTTGCAGTGATGACGGGAGAGTCGGACCTCTGCGTAAAGTCTTCTCCAGCACATCCCAAAAATTCTCAAAGATCTGGACTCTGTGGTGGCCAATCCACGTGTGACAATGATGTCTCATGCTCCCTGCACCGCTCTGTCACAATGTGAGCCCGATGGATCCTGGCATTGTCCTCTTGGAATATTCCCGATGTGCCATCAGGGAAGAAAAAATCCATTGGTGGAAAACCTCATTCAGTATATTCAGGTAGACAGCTGACCGCATTTGTTGGGCTGAACCTAAACCTGACCAACTAAAGCAACCCCAGATCATAACACTTATCCAATGGAAGGCTCTGACCTACCGTGTTTCCCCGAAAATAAGACACTGTCTTATATTCCCTCCCCCCCAAAAAAAAAACACACTATGTGTTATTTTCAGGGGGAAGTCTTATTTATTTTTTTATGTGCAACAAAATGAAAAAAATACTGTCACACAGTGTCACAGTACCTGCAGGCTGCAGCTGTCCCGGAGCTCCCCTCTCTGATGCCGTCCAGGCAGCCACCTCGCCGCCCGGACCTCCAGTCAGATGTTCCCTCACCTCACCCGACCTCACCCCGACCCCACGGGCCATGCCGCACTGTGCCGCTGCCTTCTGGGAAATGTAGTTTTCAGCGGCAGCTCTCTATGTACCGTAAAAGCCGAGGCAGACAAGTGTGTGGTTGCGGGCGGGTGGGAGCTGCGGTGCGCCGGTCAGTCCCCGCCGCGTATGCATGAAATGTTTTGCGGTCCTTGACATGTTTTATACATGCAGACTTCAGCAGGGCCGGATTTACTCTCCCTGCCGCCCCAAGGCCAACCAGCCCCCCCCCCCCCTTCCCAGCAATGGAGAATGGCAACCAGATGGCAGGGTGGCGGGGTTAGTTTCAATTTGTTTTTTACTGTTTCTGGGTTTGGAATGAACCCAATCCGAACCTGAGCTCATACCTAGTAGACAGGAAGTGGCTGCAAAGAGGCTACAGAAGATCTGCAACACTGAGAGACAACAAAGGATGAAAAAAAGGTGAAAACAAGTATTTTATTGAAAGAAAAAGATGATTTGTATTCTGTTGGGGCGTACGTCTATACGTCTACCTTTAGATCATTTCATGCACATAGAAACATACTTCTCTGTTAATTTGCCGCCTCCCCGGGTGTTCTGTCCCCATAGAGTGTAAATTATACATTCTACTCCATCATCCAATTCCTAGAGAGATCTTCCCAAGGGCTCATTAAGTCGGGCGCACCCAACAGTCAACGCTCGCTTTCCAAAAACAACAAAAGTTACGATTACCCTGCGGTGTCACCCTGTCATTTGTGTCACAGGTTTGGAAGTGGTTCAGGTCAGACGGATCGTTAGGTAGATGGGCGTGTTGTCTCCTTGTTGGAAGTGTACAGAGATTTGACGTCCTTCACGCAGCGCCCGGCCTCTACTATGGTGGGACTGAGCAGCCAAAAAGTTAAAAATCCCCCCCCCCGTGACTGGCCACCGAGTCTGTGACTATGGCCGGCTACAGGTTGCAATGCAAGAAGCAACAATCAATCTGCAACAACTGCATGGGCGCCAACTGTCCCGGATTTTGGGGGGCAGTCCCACACATTGACCCCGTGCCCCAAACGTATGTAGATGTTGGAGAGTTAACACTTAATCTTGGGGAATAAAAGATTTTCCGGCACAGAAGGTAAAATGTTCTTTCTGACTGGCCGCTGTGCCGCTGAGTGACGCCCTGATGAAGAAAAGCAGCCTGCCCCATCCGACACCCCAAAGTCATCTTAGAAACCCACACATTCGGGGGTGTTGATCTCCTCAGATGTCCATTTCGCTGACCCCTATATTGCAACTGTGTCCACCAGGAAGGGGTCCATCAAGGGGGCATACCTTGTTTGCCTGATAAAGGGACCAAATGGTTCTGATATGTCGCTATACACTGTGACATGACTTTTTCTTGTCAATAAAGAAGAATTGGCGGAATACATATTGGAGGCCCGGTTGCCATTCTATGTGTTTTCATCAGGGGTGCATGTCACGGGTGGCAAACCAGCAGCCCACTGGGAAACTCTGTAGAAGACCCTGGGCACTCAGATAAAGACCTTCGGCACTCAATAAAAATACCTGGGGCACTCAGTAGAAGACCTGGGGTGCTCAGCAGAAGACATGGGGTGCTCAGCAGAAGACATGGGGTGCTGAGCAGAAGACCTGGGGTGCTCAGCAGAAGACATGGGGTGCTCAGCAGAAGACCCGGGGGCTTAGTATTAGACCTGAGGCACTCAATAGAAGACCTGGGGCACTCGGTAGATGACCTGGGGGCTTAGTGTAAGACCTGGGGCACTCAACAGAAGACTTGGGGCACCCAATAGAAGACCTTGGGCACACAGCAGAAGACCTGGGGCACTCAGTACAACACCTGGGGCACTTAGCAGAGGAGCTGGGGCACTCAGTAGATGACCTACGGTGCTCAGTAGAAGACCTAAGGCACCCAAATGAAGACCTGGGAAACTCAGTAGAAGACCTAGGGCACTCAGCAGAGGACATGGGGCACTCAGCAGAGGACCTCGGGTGCTTAGTAGAAGGCCTGGGGCACACACAAAAAGACCTAAGGCACTAAGTAAAAGACCTGGGCACTCAGCAGAGGATCTGGGGCACTCAGTAGACTACATGGGGTGCTCGGTAGAAGACCTGGGGCACTCAGCAGAGGACATGGGGCACCCACAAAAAGACCTAAGGCACTAAGTAAAAGACCTGGGCACTCAGTAGACTACATGGGGTGCTCGATAGAAGACTTGGGGCACCCACAAGAAGACTTGGGGCAGTCAGTAGAAGACCTGGGGCGCTCAGCAGAAGACCTGGGGTATTTAGTAGAAGACTCGGGGCACTCAATAGAAGATCTAGAGCACTGGAATACCTGGGGCACGTGCCCTGGGTGCCAGGGTCTAGCAAGTTCCCTGCATCGCATATAAACAGATAAAATCAAATCTGCTATGCCATGAAGGACAAAGTCTTTTTATTCCGGTAATATATAACTCACCGGGACTTTCTTTGCTGGAAAATAATGCAATTTGTTCCAACAAGAAGCGTGGTGTTGATTTATATCTGACCTGAATACAACTACTTCCTCCGTGATAGCATGGCAGGTTTTATTTTACCTTTGTATATTGGATCTAATATCTCTGAGGAGTGCAATGGAAGGAATTGTTTCAATATTTTGAGATATAAATATGTTTTTACTAATTATTTTTATTATTATTATTATACAGGATTTATATAGCGCCAACAGTTTGCGCAGCGCTTTACAATATAAGGAAGACATTACAATCACAATACAATTTAAGACAAGATGGTAAGGAGGGCCCTGCCCCTGAGGGCTTACAATCTAATGACTGTCAATGTACACTGAGTGGCCAGATTATTATGACCACCGGACGTTTATAGGCAAATGAGCTATAATTTGGCGCTGAAGTTGCTAGAGGGCCAGACCATTATAAATAGGGAAGCGGGTTGGTTAACACGACAGTAGAAGTGATTTGTTTCTGAAGATACGGGTAAACAACGCGATGTAACAGCCTTTGAACGCGGGATGATTGTTGGCGCTCGGAGCCATGGAGCGAGTATCAGCAAAACAGCAGAATTCGTTAAATGCTCAAGAGCAGCTGTTGTTAAAGTGTTTAAAGACCGGACTGTCAGCCGAAAATCTGGGTCTGAACGTGCGAATTGTGGCCGTCAGCGACTAGTCAATGTTAGGGCAGAACGGGGGAGGGGCAAGACTGGTACAAGACAACAGAAGGGCAACAGTGCAGTGTCAGATTCCTCGCATCACCTTTCATCATCTCGTGGAGTCACGAGGCGGCCCATCGAAGTACTGATGGGGTGGTCATAATAATCTGGCCACTCAATATATCTCTGGGGCCTCTTTACATTTTATATGTATGTTATATCTGACTTGCTGCTTTAATAATATCTAATAAAAGTGACATTTCCATGACTGTGCTCCCTGATCTTCACTTATATGGTAACTCATAAGTATGTTTCCAGTGGGTACACGGCCATTTATTATTCTGTAGATGGCACGCGTAGAGACTGCTCGAATAAGGGACAATATATCACATTTTTGTTCTTGGGTTCAGGTATACTTTAATAAAGACTTATTACCAGCGGCACACATTTACCAGAACAGCTGACAAATCAGATTCTTCCAATCGGGATGACTGACAAGCCGTCCACAGGAAGATTTAACCTTGCAGTCTGAGTGGTGGTACGTGGTGTAGGAACCTCTCTAATCGATTGGGGTCATCAGTCTTTGACCTGAGTGATGTCTGGAATGTCTCACCAGAAGGATATTTATCCAGAGGCCTCGGCTTACGGAAAGCAGCCATTCCACAGACTGCAGCACAACATATATATTGTTTCTGACGGCGCTCACGTCTAGTCCACGGGAAATAGAAATGTGGTCACTGCTGGAAGTGTACTTCATGCAGAGTTAAATACATTCCAACCAAAACCCAACCAATTCCCTCAATAAAGGATGTGTGCACCACTAGAGATAAGGCCGTATATGATATCATAAATATTAGGGATGCACCCATACCGGTACCAATACCGGGCATTTTCATGAGTACTTATACCCCTTAAAATGCCCCGATACAAATTGCCGATAACGACACTTCACATTTTTAAACTGAAGCAGCTATCTGAGGTCCGGCACCTGCTGGGGACCTCGGCAGCCTTACTGTAAATCAAACGGCGTCTGTTTACAGCGCTTGCCGCACATCTCCTCCTCCTTTCTGTGGAACCACGCTGCCCGCACACGCCTGCGAGACCATCCAGAACCCTGGTGAGACCAGAGACAGCCCTCTAAGACCATGCACAGCCTCCTGGGAGCGCACACAGCCCACCACCTGAGAGCCTGCACAGTCCACCTGAGACCTTGCACAGCCCACCTGAAAGCCCACCACCTGAGACCTTGCACAGCCTACCTGAGAGCCCACACAGCCCACCACCTGAGAGCCTGCAGAGCCCATCTGAGAACCCGCACAGCCTACCTGAGAGCCCGCACAGCCCACCTGAGAGCCCACCACCTGAGAGCCTGCACAGCCCACCACCTTAGAGCCTGCACAGCCCACCACCTGAGAGCCCAGACAACCCACCTGAGAGCCTGCACAGCCCACCTTAGACCCCACACAGCCCTTCTGAGACATCAGGCTGCCACACAGGAGAAACACAGAGCATGTATTTTCATATTATCATTATTGTGCATTGCTGTACAATGTATTGCTGGGATTCGTAGCCCTCTATAGCTGATGATCTTATTCTGCATTGCTGTATAATGCATTGCTGGGATTTGTAGTCCTCTATACACGGTGCGTTTCTGCATTGCTGTGTAACGTTTTGCTGGGATTTGCCGTCCTCTGTAGCTGGTGCCATTCTGCATTGCTGTTTAATGTATCGCTGGGATTTGTAGTCCTCTACAGGTGGTGCCATTCTGCATTGCTGTATAATGTATCACTGGGATTTGTAGTCCCTCGATAGCTTGGAGTCAGTAGCAGTACTGCCAGGGTCATAGAGGTTGCAGCTGCGGCCGAGCATTGATGCTCCACCACTGTCCTAAATTCATTAGTCTGTATTGTTTTAGAAAAACTGTCACATGACACTAAAATAAAGGTATTGGTTTCAAGATAGACTTAAACCTGTATCACTTCAGGAGGCCCCCCGATGAAGCTCCTGGGATGGAGTCTATCTCCACTAGTGGCATCCATTTGTACAGTCACCCAGGTAGGTACTATTGATCAACTCATACAGGTTATCACACCTACTCGGGGCTCTTAGCAGACATATTATTTGAATTCTTCCATTGATGTGATGTACAGTATATAGTTCTTTGCTCTGTAGCTGTTTTGGTTTACATGATGAACTTCCTTTTATCCAGTGACCTGGGTCATTTCAGCCTGGGACTTACAATGAGTTTCCCAGCAGCTGATTATTAAAGAGAAACTTCATTTTTGTTAAGAAAACAAAAAATCGATCCTCTCCGGGTGATCTGTGTACATTGGAAGGATTTTCACCAACTTAGTTACAGTTTCCTACCTGCTTCTGTTCTGAAGAAATAGCTGATAGTTCCAGCGTGTCCTTTCCAGTCTGATTCATGAATGGGAGTTTTTTTTTTTTTTTAAGAGCCCGTGGAACATGCATCGAAAAAACACTTCCCCCTGTGAACAAAAAAAGTGAACCGTGAAATCACAGCACACAAAAACGTGCACAAGGGTGCAAGGTCCTTCAATAAAGAAGGGACCTCGAATTCCTCCCCCCCCGGGGTGCAAGGATCCTGAAAGGGGTTGAGACTGTTGGTCCACCAACCCGAAGGCTGGCGGACCCCGATCCTTCGGGGACCTGCCGGAACAGGTCCCTCACAGTACTGGGTAGGGGGATCTCCAGAAGAGAAACCCTCCTCCTGGGTGGGAGGAGACAGAGAACCCTATATAAGGGCACAGAATCTCCTCCCCACATTGGGAATAGGCCTCGAAGGAACCTGCACCCGCTGCATCTAGTGGGTCAAAATGTTAAAAATAAAAAAAGTGCCAAACGTGCATGTAGCGCAATACATAAAGAGTGCCAGTGCACCACGCTGACAGGCCCTAGGGGCCGGAGTGCAAAAATATTGCCCCGGACTAGCCATAAGGCCTGTCTCTGAGGCGTTGTGCAGAAAATGCAATGTGGTGTGTGTCCATGTGCACAGTGAGTCATGTGCGTCTGATTCATGAATGGGAGTGTCCAGGTTCATTGCAATCAGCCGGTGGACGTCCTGTGTTGTAATGATTAAAGGTGCAGTGTTGGCATCCCTTTAGTAGTAATGAACCCTTAGGGAGTATCTCACCAAAAATGAAATTCCTATTGCAAGGGATGACAAGCATTGTACTTGTATGTTAGGAAAGACTTCTGGGAAAAATCAGTCAGCCAATCACAGAAGCAGGAAGTGACATTCCTGGGGACGTACTGTACATCAACTGTGTACAGAACGCCTCCAGGTTGCCATATTGCATTGAATTTTTTTTAGAGAGATCTAGAACATTACAGAGGCTACAGTTTTGAATGGAACGGTAATTTTTAATAACACTAAAATAAAAGATGACAGCAATTATATTGATATATAATTTTTTTCATTTAAAGTGGAGTTTCCCTTTATTATTACATAGTATTTATATAGCAGTTTGCGCATCGCTTTACAATATAAGGATGGCATTACAGTTACAATACAATTCAAGACAAGATGGTATGACAAGATTCCCTTTAAGTTAATTTGTGGATGGATGGAGAAATTTTTGTGTGGGGCAGTTTTGTTGTTAATTTTGCATTTGTGTGATTTATATCCTTGAGACATATTCTTCATATTTTGTAGTCTTAGTGCATAATACCCGTTGTATAATTTGCAGCCTTATCTCTAGTGGAAAAAGAAATTCTTCGATTGCTCAGTTATACATATTCCCTTTTTTCTGCACACTCAGTCATGCCAGGATCTGTGTGTATTTTCTTTTATATTTTATGTGCCTCTGAACTTGATATGTTGTAAATTCGACTAGTATGTTGTAAATTCGACTAGTCATTACCCTAGCACAGCCCCCTACCTCCTTGCATGTCATAGCCCTCCCCTCTTCTGGGAGTGTATAATGACTCTCTGTGCTGACCCAGCAATTCCGTCGCTCCCATCACCTACCTACATAATAAGCTGGAAGCACAGCAGGGGGTAATATACAGGGTTGTTCCTATCACGACACAGCCTGAGGTGGTTACCTAAGATGGCATTTTATTGGGTCACGTGGGGGGGCTGCCGCCCCCTTTCCGGCTCTTAACAACATGTGACGTTCTGGCCGGTGTCACACCCAGCTCATTGACGTTAAGGAATGTAACAGGAGGAGCTGAAACACACAAAGGTGGGTGGGAAGACCCAAAACTCCCAGGTGGATAGAAACAGGAAATTATGGAAGGGAGATCTTGCAGTTGGAGTATCAAAGGCATACAACAAGCCAAGGGCTGACTGAGCCCACCGGGACCCACCTATAGACAAAATATCACTTTTGAGGCCATCAAAGCCCCACCCATAGACAAAATATCAATTTTGAGGCCATCAAGACCCCACCTATAGACAAAATATCACTTTTGAGCCAACCAGGCCCCACCTATAGGCAAAATATCCCTTTTTAGGCCACCAGGCTCCACCTATAGGCAAAATATCATAATTGAGCCCACCAGGCTCCACCTATAGAAAAAATATAACTTTTGAGGCCACCAGGCTCCACCTATTGACAAAATATAACTTTTGAGGCCACCAGGCTCCACCTATAGGCAAATTATCATATTTGAGCCCACCAGACCCCCACCTATAGGCAAAATATCACTTTTGAGGCCACCAGGCTCCACCTATAGGCAAAATATCACTTTTGAGGCCACCAGGCCCCACCTATTGGCAAAATATCATATTTGAGCCCACCAGACCCCCACCTATAGGCAAAATATCACTTTTGAGGCCACCAGGCTCCACCTATAGGCAAAATATCACTTTTGAGGCCACCAGGCCCCACCTATTGGCAAAATATCATATTTGAGCCCACCAGACCCCCACCTATAGGCAAAATATCACTTTTGAGGCCACCAGGCTCCACCTATAGCTAAAGTATGGCTTTTGAGGCCACCAGGCTCCACCTAAAGGCAAAATATCATATCTGAGCCTACCAGGCTCCACCTATAGACAAAATATTATATTTGAGCCCACCAGTTTTCCCCTTTAGACAAAATATGACTTTTGAGGCCACCAGACCCCACCTATAGGCAAAATATCACTTTGGATTGGACTAACCATTTAAGTGGCGTCTCTCAGGACATTTAGAAGGTCCACAAGTGGTTAAACACAGCACTAAGTTAGATGCAACAATGTGATTCCAGTTACGGGAGGTCCATGGCTTTCTTGTCTTCTCCACGCTAGATGGAAAAAGGTCAGTTGTTATGGTTGCTGAAAGCAATGTGTGTATGAGAGACCTAATCCCCGAGGTTCAGGAGAGCTCTTGTGGTTCACTATATTTACAACTGGCTTCCATAATGTAAACAGTTTCATTGCTCTCAATGCTCCAGGAAAAGCACAAACACGAGACAAACAAAAGGTGGCTTAATATTCAACTCAAAATGGAAAATGTAGCACAGGGTTTCTGGTCCCCGTGCTGTGTAAAATGTTCACTGACAACCCGGCGTCCTGGGAACACCTGAGCCTAAAAGGTGCCAATACACTGCACGATTCTGGTACGAGAATGCGGGAAATCCCACGATCGTACAAGAATCGTGCAGTGTATGGAAGGCGTGCAACCGTTTCTATTGTATGGTCGCACGTCTTCTGTCGAACCAGCATGCTGGAAAACCCGCCGGGAATCGTACGATTCTCGGCGAGTTAGTGGCCTGCTGGTTCGACAACTGCCGAGCGGGCCGGTGTGTGTGCGCTCATCGTAAGCCCGCCCCTCATTACAGTCATCGTAAGCCCGCCCCTCATTACAGTCATCGTAAGCCCGCCCCTCAGGGGGGCCGGCTTGCGATGATCGCAAGTACGATCTGCCTGTCCAAGATGGGCAGATCGTACTTTTCTAAAGTACTTTACAACCCTCGCAAGACAAAAGTCTTGCGAGGGTTGTAAAGTGTATGGCCACCTTAAGAAAGAAATATTCAATGGGTCTGTTCGGCTCTGTGAGAAACATTACATACAGAAAGCCATAGATCGGAGGTATGTTACAAAGAAACCTTGCATAAGGAGGACATAGAAGGTTACGTTAAAATCAGCCATGTGGCCGGCGTTAAAGTGACCCTGTCACTAAAGTCAAAAGTTTGAAAAAAACATCTCCCCTGCAAAGAAGGTGATTAACCATTTCAGCTCTTGTATCTGTACACCCCTTGAAGCGGACCTTTACCCCCTTTGACTAAAAATCACATCAGCTACAGCTCTGCATACCGATATGAACTCATCTTACATTTATTAGCTTAACAAACATATTTTTATTTTGCTTACATCTACTGTTTTTCCACTTCCTGGTCCTCTTGAACATTAGTGATGTAATGTGCCCAAGCATTGCATTCTGGGAAGGTTACATCAGCAGAGCATTTCTTGGAAATCTCATCTGTAATCTCATGAGATCTCAGGGAAAGGCATTTTCCTCCCACGAGATGATGTGCATGGTCATATGTCCTAGTCGCGTGTGCCAGAGTTCCAGGAAGTAAAGGGAGAGCTAGTAATCTTGCCCTTAGTAAAAATGGCCACTGTGAGAAGACTGGGGAAGAAAATAGAAATAAGGAATGCAAAGAATACATAGTCGGCAATTATCAAGAAATATGTGTGTGTAGATTGTCATCACTAAACATTTCTAAAGGTGTGCTTGTTGTTATTTTGAAGATATGGGGAAAGTTCCTGTCACGAGGGCCACGTACCTGAGGTGAGACCGAAGTAGTGGGGAGGCCTCCCTTGCACCTCGGGTCCTTGATGTCTCTGGAGATGGAGACAGAGATTTCGGTGGACACCGAGTGGCACGGGTGCCAGGGGTGCGGAGCACCGTGCAAGCCTTAGTCCGAGATCAAGTCCACTGTGGCAATGAAGTACACAAGGGTTAATCAGAAGAATGGTCGAGATCCAAGCCGGGGTCGGTTCCAATCTGGCAGCTGAGTACAAAAGGGGCAAAGAAGTAGAATGGTCAAGGTACTAATACATATTCGGGATGGCTTATACTCAAGTATATACGGTAATTAGAGCTGATAAGGGTTAACAAAAGAGTAATAAGGGGTTAAAAAAGAGATACACTTTATTAAAAAAAAATAGTTTCACTTGTAATGAGATGAAAATATTGATCTACATATGAATGAAATAGTAAATACAATATAACATCACGTTGTTACAATGTATTACTCAATGACAGTTGCGGATTATCATTTACACAAGAGTGGCTGCACCTGTAATACATAACAATCCCCGACTGTCGTTTTTACTAGAGGTGCACCGAAATGGAAATTTTGAAACCGAAACGAAACCGAAATAAAAAAAAATGTCAGGCCGAAACCGATACCGAAAATGTTTTTTATTTTTATTTTCTCAATTACCTGTTCATTGATAACATGGGGACATTGTTTACTATAACCACAATTATGAATGAATGGGGGTGATGTAGGTCACTTCCCATTCATTCATAATTGAGGATATAGTTAACATACCATATCCTCAATTATGTACACACACTCAGCGATCACTGATCACATGACTGCTTGTACCCGCTCTCCTCGCTGACACGCTGTCACAGGAGGCTGATCGAGAGGTGTAGAGAGGAAAGCTCAGCCTCCTGTGACAGCGCTGTCTCCTCCCCCACACCGCTCTGCTGGACTGTGATAGGCGGCAGAGCGGTGTGGGAGGAGACGCCGGCCGCTCACAGCGCTCTCCACCGCAGCGCTCGGCCGGCTGTCACTTTCTTTTCTCCCCGCTGGAACAACATCCACTAATTGGAGAGGAGTAGGACGTATGCACCTAGAAGCTTTGTTAGGATTTTTATATATATTTCCTGCGTTTAATGGTTAATACTCACCTCACCTTCTGCCCGTGTCTGTATTGCAGGCGCCACTAGAAAAAACATCTTCTGAATCCGACACTTCCGGGAGTGTCAGATTCCTGGTCCCCTGCCTTGCATTGTGGTTCCTCCAGCCATCCCCCTTCACCACAGTCAAAACAGCAAAAAGCGAAAACCTTTTATGGGTCACCTGTCTATGTGAAGAAAACCCTTTATAAGTCACCCGTCTCCATTTAGATAAACCACTGGATGTGTACTGCTGCTGTATGTGGTGGGACAGCCCATCCGGCCCTACTCACCGCTCACTCATATCGCTGGTTGCCAGGAGCGTGGCGGGATGCAATCCGGAGCGTGGCGGGATGCAATCCGGAGCGTGGCGGGATGCAATCCGGAGCTCCCTGGCAACCGATGAGATCAGTGAGCTAGGCGGAAAGCTGGACAGAGCGTCACAGGTTGCTAAAAGCTCTTAGCAACCTGGGACGCTGGGGCCACCCCCCTGATGCCACCCCCCACACCTGCTGTCCCCCACTAAGATGCCACCTGAGACAACCGCCCCAGGCTGCTTAATTATAGAACCCCTTTATGGGTCATCTTTTTCCATTTAAAAAAACTCCTTCACTGGTCATCCGTCTAGAACCCCTTTATGGGTCATCCATCTATAGAGAGAAGACCCTTTCACTGGTCATCCATCTACAAATCCTTTATGGGTTATCCATCTATAGATAGAAAACCCCTTCACTGGTCATCCATCTACAAACCCTTTATGGGTTATCCATCTATAGATAGAAAACCCCTTCACTGGTCATCCATGTACAAACCCTTTATGGGTCATCCATCTATAGATAGAAAACCCCTTCACTGGTCATCCATCTACAAACCCTTTATGGGTCATCCATCTATAGATAGAAAACCCCTTCACTGGTCATCCATGTACAAACCCTTTATGGGTCATCCATCTATAGATAGAAAACCCCTTCACTGGTCATCCATGTACAAACCCTTTATGGGTCATCCATCTATAGATAGAAAACCCCTTCACTGGTCATCCATGTACAAACCCTTTATGGGTCATCCATCTATAGATAGAAAACCCCTTCACTGGTCATCCATGTACAAACCCTTTATGGGTCATCCATCTATAGATAGAAAACCCCTTCACTGGTCATCCATGTACAAACCCTTTATGGGTCATCCATCTATAGATAGAAAACCCCTTCACTGGTCATCCATGTACAAACCCTTTATGGGTCATCCATCTATAGATAGAAAACCCCTTCACTGGTCATCCATCTACAAACCCTTTATGGGTCATCCATCTATAGATAGAAAACCCCTTCACTGGTCATCCATGTACAAACCCTTTATGGGTCATCCATCTATAGATAGAAAACCCTTCACTGGTCATCCATCTTCAAACCCTTTATGGGTCATCCATCTATAGATAGAAAACCGCTTCACTGGTCATCCATCTATAGATAGAAAACCCCCTTCACTGGTCATCCATCTACAAACCCTTTATGGGTCATCCATCTATAGATAGAAAACCCCTTCACTGGTCATCCATCTACAAACCGTTTATGGGTCATCCATCTATAGATAGAAAACCCATTCACTGGTCATCCATCTACAAACCCTTTATGGGTTATCCATCTATAGATAGAAAACCCCTTCACTGGTCATCCATGTACAAACCCTTTATGGGTCATCCATCTATAGATAGAAAACCCATTCACTGGTCATCCATCTACAAACCCTTTTTGGGTCATCCATCCATAGATAGAAAACCCCTTCACTGGTCATCCATGTACAAACCCTTTATGGGTCATCCATCTATAGATAGAAAACCCCTTCATTGGTCATCCATGTACAAACCGTTTATGGGTCATCCATCTATAGATAGAAAACCCATTCACTGGTCATCCATCTACAAACCCTTTATGGGTCATCCATCTATAGATAGAAAACCCCTTCACTGGTCATCCATCTACAAACCCTTTATGGGTCATCCATCTATAGATAGAAAACCCATTCACTGGTCATCCATCTACAAACCCTTTATGGGTTATCCATCTATAGATAGAAAACCCCTTCACTGGTCATCCATGTACAAACCCTTTATGGGTCATCCATCTATAGATAGAAAACCCATTCACTGGTCATCCATCTACAAACCCTTTATGGGTCATCCATCTATAGATAGAAAACCCCTTCACTGGTCATCCATGTACAAACCCTTTATGGGTCATCCATCTATAGATAGAAAACCCCTTCACTGGTCATCCATCTAGAATCCCTTTATGGGTCATACATCAATGGACCCGAAACCCCTTCATTGGTCATCCATCTAGAAACTCTTTATGGGTCATCCATCTATAGATAGAAAACCCTTTCACTGGTCATCCATCTACAAACCCTTTATGGGTCATACATCTATAGACAGGAAACCCCTTCATTGGTCATCCATCTACAAACCCTTTATGGGTCATCCATCTATAGATAGAAAACCCCTTCACTGGTCATCCATCTAGAATCCCTTTATGGGTCATACATCAATGGACCCGAAACCCCTTCATTGGTCATCCATCTAGAAACTCTTTATGGGTCATCCATCTATAGATAGAAGACCCCTTCACTGGCCATTCATCTTTATACCCTTCAAGGGTCACTGTGACTATTGGTAATGTTATGGGTGGTATTAGAACATGGGTGAGAATATCACCATCCACAGACTATAAATTCCGTCCATCCGAAACTGCGATAAGCGCACGCCTCTCCATATCGTAATCTGCTAATGAATGTGCAGAACAATGAAACGGAGGACAAAGTAAACAGGATGAATAAGTAATCACATAATTAAGATGCAGCTACACATGAGCCAAGAGGCAATCGGATCCATGCAACTGGCACCTCACCACTTAGCAGTGTTATGAGAGGTAGAGCGCGGTTCACAGTAAAGTGCTGCACAGAGAGTTCCGAGCAGCTCAGGTCCCCCGAGGAATAAAGAGAAAACCTTTTGGTTTCATAGATTCAGATCACCCAAAGAAATGTTTATTTTATTGTTGTGACATCCGGCCCCGGATTCTTATACTATGCGGAAACAAGAAGTCAGTTTTTATATTGTTTTCTGTTCCCCCGTCTTATTTTTTAGCAGTGGACCAAGAATCAGACATATGTATTACGGCATATAGTACTATGTCAGTGTAACACGTCCAGGTATTTATTATCAGGAGGGTCGGGTTAAGAACATCACGGGCCTGGTGCTGAGGATTTTGGTGAAAAACCCCTTCACTGGTCATCCATGTACAAACCCTTTATGGGTCATCCATCTATAGATAGAAAACCCCTTCACTGGTCATCCATCTAGAATCCCTTTATGGGTCATACATCTATAGATAGAAAACCCCTTCACTGGTCATCCATCTAGAATCCCTTTATGGGTCATACATCAATGGACCCGAAACCCCTTCATTGGTCATCCATCTAGAAACTCTTTATGGGTCATCCATCTATAGATAGAAAACCCTTTCACTGGTCATCCATCTACAAACCCTTTATGGGTCATACATCTATAGACAGGAAACCCCTTCATTGGTCATCCATCTACAAACCCTTTATGGGTCATCCATCTATAGATAGAAAACCCCTTCACTGGTCATCCATCTAGAATCCCTTTATGGGTCATACATCAATGGACCCGAAACCCCTTCATTGGTCATCCATCTAGAAACTCTTTATGGGTCATCCATCTATAGATAGAAGACCCCTTCACTGGCCATTCATCTTTATACCCTTCAAGGGTCACTGTGACTATTGGTAATGTTATGGGTGGTATTAGAACATGGGTGAGAATATCACCATCCACAGACTATAAATTCCGTCCATCCGAAACTGCGATAAGCGCACGCCTCTCCATATCGTAATCTGCTAATGAATGTGCAGAACAATGAAACGGAGGACAAAGTAAACAGGATGAATAAGTAATCACATAATTAAGATGCAGCTACACATGAGCCAAGAGGCAATCGGATCCATGCAACTGGCACCTCACCACTTAGCAGTGTTATGAGAGGTAGAGCGCGGTTCACAGTAAAGTGCTGCACAGAGAGTTCCGAGCAGCTCAGGTCCCCCGAGGAATAAAGAGAAAACCTTTTGGTTTCATAGATTCAGATCACCCAAAGAAATGTTTATTTTATTGTTGTGACATCCGGCCCCGGATTCTTATACTATGCGGAAACAAGAAGTCAGTTTTTATATTGTTTTCTGTTCCCCCGTCTTATTTTTTAGCAGTGGACCAAGAATCAGACATATGTATTACGGCATATAGTACTATGTCAGTGTAACACGTCCAGGTATTTATTATCAGGAGGGTCGGGTTAAGAACATCACGGGCCTGGTGCTGAGGATTTTGGTGGGCCTTTTTATGGAAATGGCGACAGTCACCGGGGACCCTCTTCCTCCTGTCCAGGCTGTGATTTGTAGTCTCTCTACAGCTTGGAGTCAGTGGTGGAGTGCCAGGACCCGGTTGCAACAGCGACCCTGGTAGATCTGCCACTGACTCCAAGCTGTAGGAGGGACTACAAATCTTAGCAATACATTATACAGCAATGCAGGATAATACCACTAACTATAGAGGACTACAAATCCCAGCAATACATTATAAAGCAATGCAGAATGGCACCTATTATAGAGGACTACAAATCTCTTTCAGGAGGCTGCTCAGGCTCTCAGGGGGCCAGTGCGAGCTCTCAGGGGGCCAGTGTGGGCTGTCAGTGGGCTAGTGTAGCTCTCTGGTGGTCGGTGCAGCCTCTCAGGTGGTCAGTGCAGGCTCCAGGTGGTCAGTGCGGGCTCCATGTGGTCAGTGCAGGCCCCAGGTGATTAGTGCGGGCCCCAGGTGGTTAGTGCGGGCCCCAGGTGGTCAGTGCGGGCCCCAGGTGGTCAGGTGGTCAGTGCGGGCCCCAGGTGGTCAGTGCGGGCCCCAGGTGGTCAGTTCGGGCTCCAGGTGGTCAGTGTGGGCCCCAGGTGGGCAGTTCGGGCTCCAGGTGGTCAGTGCGGGATCCAGGTGGTCAGCGCGGGATCCAGGTGGTCAGCGCGGGATCCAGGTGGTCAGCGCACACTCCAGATGGTCAGTGAGGGCTTCAGGTGGTCAGTGAAATCTCTGAGGTGGTCAGTGTGGCCTCCAGGTGGTCAGTGAGGGCTCCAGGTTGTCAGTGAGGGCTCTCAGGTGGTCATTGAGGGCTCTCTCCAGGCCAGGGGTATGCCGGGTGAAATTGGTGGCTGCGGCCACAGCAGATACGGCTCTCTGGTCAGGCGTCTGCTCACCCCTTACTAGGGCCCTGAGAGGCCCCAGCGAGCGGCCCTCTAATATGCCTGAATAGAGGGCCATGCCTGCATGGTCGCGGCAGGCCCGGATTGCCGTCGAGCCATCGGCTTCAGGCCTGCTGATTCGGCCTTGTGGATATGGGTCGGCCGGGCCTATTCTCAGGGGCGGGCCTGGAGCGGGAGCTCCACACGCCCCTATGTTAATCCAGCCCTGCCTGGAGCGGGAGCTCCACCCGCTCCTAAATTAATCCAGCCCTGCATGTGCACCGTGGCCCCATTCAATCCCATGGTGAACTGTACTCATGGCGGCCTCCAGTGGTCCTGCAGAGTGCAACTCTCCCCATAGGAATGAAAGGGGCCCAGGAAAGGACCCTTTGTGCAAAAAGTCTGTGTGGGTCGGGTGCAGCAGCAGTGAAGATAGCTGGGACCAGTGGCCAAGGCAAGTGTGGAACTGGGTGGGCTACACTTAGACATTAAGTGACAGTTAATCCAAAACGACAACTGTCCTTTACCTGACCCAAAGCAGTGTCACCTGGTAGGACCTCTGTCCCATATATATATGAAAGGGAAAGTAGATTCACAATGTAACATAATGCCAAATCATGGTGAGATAAGTAACTATTACTCACCATAAAACTACTTCCCATTTCAGTGTCTCTCCCTCGGTGCGGATGCAGATGTCGCGCTAGAAAGTTCATATGATATACCGTATAAATGATTGTAAAATATTGCACAATTCTGCTGACTGCTCCTGTCCACAGATGGCTTTGTATTTGCACGGAGGAGAAGTGTCCCTCCTCTGAGTCATTCAGCTGGATGTGTGTAAATCGATATCCGGCTATTCAGGTCCATTTAGAACACAGCAGTAGGGATGGGCTCGATGTTCGAGTGGAGCAAGAGTCCGACTTGAACATCGGCAGTTCGTGTGTTTGGCGATCACACAAACTGTCAGAACGTTCGGCGGGCTGTTTGCCTTCCTTGCGCCCCCACAAGGCACTGCGCCCCGCAGGTCAGGTGCAAAACCTTACCCAAACACAGCACAGAGAACTGTGAGAGCCATGATTGGGCAAAGTAATGATGACTTTGTCCAATCATGGCTCACACTCTTGAGTCCTGTCAGGTTCCAGACAAATGTAAACAATTGGGCGGAGCTATCTAGCTGTCACCGCTAGCTCCGCCCAATTGTTTATATGTTGCCGGCATCAGTGGCGTAACCAGAGTTATGGGCGCCCGGGGCAGAAATTTTTTTTTCGCTCCTCCCCCATTATATAAACATCCACACGTTTTAAAAAGACTTATAATTGGTACCAATTCATACAAACCACTTACTATACACTTATTGGGATTTTTTTTTTAACGAAAACATTTAGCAGAGTAAAATTCTGGCCTAACTTTAGGAAGACATTTCATTTTATTTGATATTTTGTATAACAAAAAGTTGAAAATATTTTTTCCCCACAATTTTTTGTTCTTTTTGCATTTTTATGAAAAAATGTAATTAAAAAATCAGCGGCAATCAAATAGCAGCAAAAGAAAGCTCTATTTGTGTAAAAAATTAGGCGCCCGTGGGAAAGTCTTTTATTAGCGCCCCCCCCCAAATCAATCCATAGTTCAATGCTCTAGATAAACTGTTCCCTTGCCTATGTTTTCCCTTCCTGATCCACCTTCAAATCCCCTCAATTACCAGTGCTGATATGGTAATTTAGGAGCCACTTCTGGGCTTGCTTCAATTTTTCCGGCGTTGCCCCTTCTAATCTGTCATGGAGGAGAGACTAGAGTGATTTCAAGCCTACACTCTATGATGGTTACGGAGGGGTGCTGCCGCACCGAAAGAAGGGAGCACAGAAGTGGGTCTAAATCCACTGACCCACCATGGAGGCCCACCACATAGCAATACATTATACAGCAATGCAGAATACCACCAGCTATAGAGGACTACAAATCCCAGGAATACATTATATAGCGCAGAATAATATGTAGCTACATACTCTGTGTTGCTCCAGGGTGGTGGCCTGATGTGTCCAGGGTCTCAGGATGGCTGTGTGGAGTCTCAGGAATGCTATGGGGAGTCTCAGGTATGCTGTGCAGGAGTCTTAGGTGGGCTGTGCGGGGTCTCAGGTGGGCTGTGCGGGGGTCTCAGGTGGCCTGGTGGGCTGTGCAGAGTTTCAGGTGGGCTAGAGGGGTCTTAGGTAGCCTGTGCGGGGTCTCAGGTGGGCTGTATGGAGTCTCAGGTGGGCTGTGCGGATTATCATTATTAATAATGTTTTTGTTTTATTTATTTTTTCATTTTAATTTCTTTTATTTTTTACTTTTTTTGCACTTGCAAAAAGTGTAAAAAAAAAAAACTCTTTGAAAAGTGTTAATACTTACCTGTGTCTTCCCCGCGTGCTCCCATCCAAAAAAATTGATAATTTTCGGGCGGGCGCATGCGCAGTTCACATTTTCGGCCGGGACGCGAGAAGAGACACAAGGTAAGTCTATGGGCGCGTGCACCCGCATGCAGATACCATGGGACAGGAAGAGCCAGCAAGCCCAGAGGTGTCAGCGCTGGATCAGAGACCCGCCCGCACCTCTGGAGAGACAGATGAAGAGGACAGGAAAGAAGAAGAAGAGCGGATTAAGAAACATAATTTAAGGTAAGTGATGACATTAACATTGGGGGGAGGGAAAAATATTTTTGACTTTAATGTCACTTTAACTTTATTGCTATCACACAGGGGTTTAGCAACTTCCTGTGTGATAGCATTCGGAGGTGACAGGTTC